>NC_081407.1:566995926-567140926 GCF_030272615.1 Cryptomeria japonica | reverse complement strand
TACACTCAAACTTGTGAATCCAGGTGGAGAAGAACCTCGTACCTATGCGGTACTATACCTACAATCTCCTGCAATCATGAACCACACATGTATATATATATATATATAATGAAAGTGTTAGCCTGAGATAAATAACACGAATCAGGAGAACAAATAAACTTACATAAGAATCAATCCAAAAACACATTAACAGTTACACACAATAATCATAATATCTGACTTATAACATTGCATCATGGTAAATCAACCATCCAAGAAGGTCACTAAAAAAAAAGTCAACCAAGGTCAAACCAGGTTTTAAAATCTAATTAGGGCAGGGGTACTACATCCTCCCCCCTAGGTTTCGACTTACTCCTGGAAGTCGTAAGGCTAGACGGAAAACATGCAGCACGCATTAGCCCTGAAACTCATTTAACAAATATCAAATTGCATATATGAATCTTTTCACGAATAATTGAAACATTATTGCTAAAACCTCTATGAGTGCCATTATGCATTGGCAAGATACATCTAAATGCATACATTTCTTAAAACATTCTAGGAACCATCTACAATCATAGCAGAGAAACAAGAATTTTCTTCCTTAAATCACACCAAGTTAAAGCATAAAAAAAGGTAACCTACAATTACCATACTCATCTACAAATTACGACAAGAAAATATGCCATCATGATCAATTTCTTTTACCAATCCATCCTTTTCATAAAATTTTATCACATAAATCTAGCTTCAAATTTTAAATTCTACAACCAAGTTAACTTTCATGAAATAAGAGAAACATATAGAACACAATTGTTTACACTTGCCAGGCATATAAAAACCTTTCCAATGACTATGTCCCATAGCATAGTGACAAGATAACACATAATAACCATCCACATAACTAGAATGAACAACTCAAAAGGCCACATGTGAGTATGTCTAATGCTTGGTCATAGATAACATGCACAATCAACATCTCTATGCCCTATGTCAGAAAAATTAACATGATCATAAATATCCAACATCTCACTCCAGGGCTTGATGGTGCTAGGGCACACCATAGCGGTGCTACCTTCCATACAAGACCCTAATAAACATCCATTGTTGAGTAAGGTGGTTAGCCTCCAAGAGATAGTCACCACACATAGGTAGGTAGTGGATCCTAGTTGCATCACAGCCTCACATACCCCCATCCTCAAGGTTCCCTATGTCTACTTCCTCATATACACTCAATTAAGACCGTCTCGTACATCCTTGGAGAGGAATTCACATTTCAACACAAGACCAACATACAAAAACAACAAGGTTAAACCAATTTAGCCACCAAAATATAGATGAATAAAGATAGTAAATCATCAATTCCAATAGTAAGGCAAGAAAATAATCCTGAATTTGCAACACCAAATCAAGTAAGCAAAAGATCGCAAGATCGTGGCTAAATTACCTTCAAAGTCAAAATAGAATAAATTTCTGGTCCACAAAGAAATAAATAAGAATATCATAATTGCACATAACATCACTACATGACTATCATCTAGCCACCAACGAGGAAGGAGAGAACAACCATCTAGCTATCGCAGTAGCTCATCATGTGGTATGACCTAGTCACACATCCATACGGTATGGTAGTGTCCACCTCGACATCACCCCGCATCACATCGTCATGCAACATGGCAATACTCCAAGCGGATAAAACACGCAATGGACATATCCCGCAAGGTAGTGTACCTCGCAAAAAAAGGCACGCATAGGTCACATCCCGCATAGTGATGTACCTCTTAGGATACTCGACGTAAGCCAGAGGTATACATGGCTAAGGTCCACCCACATGTCTACCAATGCTTGCTAACTGGCAGCTCATGTGGAAATAACATACCTTTCAAGAAGACAAGGCAAAAGATCCTCCAAAATACACCATCACTATGCTCAAGAACTGCCATCAAAATGCTCAAATAAAAGAAAGGAATAGGCTGGCACACATAAAATTATAAATTGGTTCATCAAAAGGGAAAGTATTGAGTGCACCTTTAATACAGTTTCATTATATAACAATATTTTTCCTTGAAATAGAGAAGCTAAATTTTCTTCACATCGACATTACTCGTACACCGATCCATACTATTCAAGGAATGGTGACTTCTAATACTATCCCTTAACATACTGAATTACCAACAACCCAAGGTTTGGTACTCAGTAGGGTAACAAATAAGAAACATCACATAAACAGTATGGTTTCCCATACTCATAAGTAAACATATCCTCCAATTACTTCACCATCCCATGGGCACATATAGCAAGCATAGGTTTCTTACAATACACAACGAAAGCACCAGTACTAGTTTATTCACATTTACGGGGAGTACTTTTTAGTACACTATCATCTACTCAAGGAAGGTTTTAATTATGCTTTCCACAAGAATAATTGAATTAAATTTATTCTAGATACAAGTACTGAAATTCTTTACAATTCAAAATTACATAAGGACATAAGGAAGTAATGTCATTCCTATATCATTCACTAATTCCACTAAGCATTCATGTTCACACTACTAACCATGCAAAATTTTCTTTCCAAAGCGTAAGACTTCCATCTTTCAATATGAAGCCCAAAATGCAAAAATACAATTTCATATGCTTTATATACATTCTATTTAAATAAATGCATTCCTTAGTAGCATTTCTAAAAATCTTATAATCTAGGTAAAGAGAAGGCAAAGAGATCTTGATAGTCAACCCATTTCATACATATGCACAAAATAAACAAGAACACACAACCATGCTTAAATTTCTCACTATATATGTCTATCATCTTAATTGTATGGTTTTCCTTTCACTACCATTTAGAAGAATACCAGTTGGCCCAACATGACATTTCCAAATATTATGGTTGCAACAAAATTTCCTAATTTTCCAAACAATAGAAATCAAGACAGACAATCTTTTCGATAATGCAAGACCTCTTGCTAGCACTCACTACTCTTAATTAATACGAAACATATCACAATCTGCAACTTTTCATCAAAAAAATCAAAGTACGATAAGAAGGTAAATGAGGAGATACCAACTAAATAATACATATTTATGCGTGCACATCAAACAAGCTTTTCATTTGCACTTTCTATTGATGCTAAGTCAATTATATATATCCAAAAGCAAGTTCAAAGTAGCATTGCTCAAATAGGTCCTCAATTGAGTCGGTATAATGAAATACATAAAGAAACCTTTCATGGAACACATTAGCACACTCTTAGCCACTATAACATGATCCCTTTTTACACATCTTATTACAACCAAGGCAGTTTCACATAACAACTATTCACACATTAATGCACATTACTTAAGATAGAATTTCATTATGTTACTCCTACAATACACATGGATAATTCTTAATGAAAACATAAAATTTCCTCCCAATAACCATTATGATCTTTTAAACCCATAGCCCTCTTATTATCTAAAAGCACATAAGCATCATTAGGCTCACACAAGGGTTCAAGAAGTCACAACCTTTCTCTTGCAATTAGAAAAGTCACACAAGAGATAAATACACATAAAACAAACATTTTAATTTATATAGAGAAGGAGGAGGAAGGATGATAAACATTCAATTTACTACATCATAAGCACTCAACATCTACCATACAAGTCCTTCAAATTAACAACACCAAGCTAGGTCATAATCTTAATACAAGCACATTTCATACTTTCAGATACAAAACAAATGCTAACCAACCCAATGGATTAGTCTAAAGAGTATAACAATCAAAAAGGGAGGTACAAATGACTCTATTCTTTGAATAAGAGTAATCATAGACCAAGATATCTAATAAGCAAACAAAGCACATATATTCACTCAAAACAACCAACATCAGGAAGGTGAAAGCAAGGTGCGAGCACACATGTTGTTGATCCTCACAACTAGAATGGTAACTAGGTAATAAAACACAACTCAGAGATTGAATATATTTGAATAGCTAACTTTTCCTATGACAAAGGATCATTTAGTTATCAACAAGGGACGTAAAATTGAAATGGGCCAGCACTGTATGTGCACCAAGTTCATATTGCAACCATTATATATTACTACAGGAAAGGAAATTCTTCTTAAGGTAAACACACAGAATCTCAAATGAACTAATACTTAATTTTACAACTGGAAATTACTTTAAACAACTACTGTTAAATGATAAATTTTTGGCAGGTAGTAGGAACTACTTTGCTGCTGTGGCTATAGGAACAGACACAAGAACAATTTCCTATGGCTACCAGAACAAACAACTATAGAAACAACTGTTACAGAAGTATAAAACTAACTGGAACATACAAAGGATTACTCACCAAGTGGGCCCCCTTGAGTGAGTATCTTCATAAATTCATATTACAATTATCTAATCATTCAAAATCACATTGATCTCTTTATTTCATCTTTACTGGAAAATACATAAACAATACCAGAAGACTGTGTATTACAAAATACTATGGTCTTTTTTTATGCTATCCCCAAGAGGAGAGAGATCCCTTTATTTATAGGAAGAATTATAACAAACTTCTAACTGATCGACCACATTCCTACAGAATAGGTGAACATGATTTATTAACAAGAGAAGAAGTTAGTGCAGGACAACAGAACAACATCTATCCTATAGTTGAGAAAATATAGCATGACTAGCCTCCTAGATCTAAGCTCCACTAAGAACAGTTATAAATGTTTCATAAATCAATCTACTAAAGAACCGGTCAAGTGGTTTCGATCATTACTGCATTTCTCTGACTGGGTCTGCATTGCGGTTATATACTTGATGATCTTTTGAACCACCATTTGTCTTTAGTTCACCTTTTCTGACCCTGCATCATGATATTAATGTGCACAACAAACATGTGTATATAATAATGCTAACATGATATAATGCAAACCATATTTATAATTATTTTTCAGATATTTGCATAGATAAGATTATTTAAAATCATTATATGACATCCTTAGGTATAAGTTAAACTAGATTCAAAAACACTTAAAAGGTATCAACTTAAAAGAGTATTATAATCCAAATGTCATCTAATCATAAGACCTAGGCAAGAGTATTATATAAAAAATCTATCAAAATAGAGCCATTATTTAGGTTCATCGTCTCCCCCTAACCTAACTTCTTGTTGATCCTCCAACAATAGGAAAATTTTAGATTCTGGCATTAATTCATAAATTGCCTAGGGTAACTTGTCCATAACCGCCTGTAGATAAGCTCTAGTAGAATCCTTTCATTTTCTCCAATCTCTTCCACCTGATACATTTTGTTTCTTCATTGTATGGTGGATCACTGTCCTTGCATCCCATCAATGGCCATAGGAGGAATGGAGGAATGGAGGCTAAAAATTGAGAGGCAGCCAATGTTGCCCCTTTGTCATCCCCAAGTGCATATACTTGGGTGCTCTGCTTAATGTTGCATAGTAATTTTGTGCAGAGTGTGGCTCAAATTGTTTCAACTCATCTATTAGGCTATTCCAGCACTAGACTACATGTCCTATTGCCGCTTGTCCTTCCCTTGGAGCCATTTGTTCATATTATTTATACACTTCTTCCCTTAAGGGTAGGATTTCTTTTTCATAATCTGGCTCGTATACAATCTTTTGCCAATCAAAGTAATGTCACCTGGGTTCCCTTGATTCAGCCCTTAAGGGTAATGAAATCTCAAGTTCTTCCTTATGATGCACCTAAAACTGCTCTCCCCTTGATATTTCACTCTGCATCCATGACATAAGATCCCTCAATTGGATATCTCCAATATAAAGGAGAGGGTTCCAATCAACATCATCAGGAACAATATAGTTATGTACATATAGTTCATAGAGTAGATTTTTGATTGCTATAGGAGATGTTTGATAAGCACTATAAAATTCTTCTGGTGTTTGCAATGAGGGACTTAAATCTTTGACAATCCTCATCATTTGGAAACTAATGTGTTGTTTCCTTAAGTATAGAGAGTAAACACGAGGAGGAGCTCGGCATTGCATCAGTTGTGGTACCATGGTGGCTATTGTTTCCACCTTAGCTTTAAGCTGGGCTATTTCCTAGTCCTTTTGCTTGATATTTTTCTTCTAGTAATCAATTATCATTTGCATTTTTACCTTTTCAAGTTCCCAATCCTCATAAAGAGCAAGTCCTACTGCATGACTAGTAAGGGAAGTAGGTGGCCTATGAATAGGTGCTCTAGGTTTCTTCTTTTCTTCTTTTCTCCCTACTTTAATAACCTTCTCTACAACAGATGCTAAGTTGTCTAGTCTGTCAAAACCTACTTCTTTATGAGGTTTCTCAATATCCTAGAGTTTCCCTTCTTCCTGAAGCTGTAATTCATGTTCTTCCTCAATATTTTGCAATTCTTCCTCTTCTTCAGGTTCTCTTTGAGGTTCATTTGGTGGAGAAGGAGGGACATCATTGTGGATGGGACTTTGTTGTTCTTTTTTTGGGGGGTCAATCAAGATTGTGATATTTGGCTATGTGGGTTGGTCTTGGCTTTTAAAATTTTTACAAAGCCTACCACTACTTCTTCAAGATTTTTCTTTCTCGGCTACAGGACTACTTCCTGTAGCCAATTCTTCAACCACTTCAATAGTTACTGCACGAACTGGTTTCACAATTTTTTTCTTCTTGGCCGCAGGAGGGGGTAAATTATCATTTTTACTTTTCTCCTCCTCATGTCTTATGTCAACTTGCTTTTCTTTTCTATTTTCCTTTCATGTGGCAGCTCTAGTTTTTCTTAGACCTTGAGAAGAAACCCCTGTTGTAGCTTCTTCTGGTAAGGGTTCCTCTACTGCAGGAATATTTTGTTCTGATGATATCAAAGAGGATGAGGGTTCAGGAGGGGAACCAGGTTTTTCAAGTTTTTCTTGTTCCTAAGATGGAAGTGGCTCCTCTATGACTATTTTCTATACCATAAACATTCTAGTTTCAAAAAATTCATTCCAAAGCATTGGAGAAACATCTCTCAAAGATTTTTCAACTAAAATCTTAATTAGGCAATGATGAGAAACAAAGTGAGGCCTACCTTTCTGGGTCTCTGTTGCACTTATGGAAAGAAGGTTGTACAATAGGCTTGGAACATTCATCATTCTTCCATGGCATAGATGACTTAGGAGCTTGAAGTGATGAGAATACATACATGAGAACCTTCCTTCACAGGTTAAATATTTTAAAACATACAATGCTACTGCTTTCCATTCGGGCAGAAGGGATTCTCTCATAGTTCCTTGTCTATTTACTACTAATGGGGGGTCTCTTGGATGTGTAAATTCTTCTCTTGCACTACGTGCATCCTTAGATTCTAAGTACTTCTCCCCATCTATTGGTAACCCAACTACCTCTACTATCCATTCCTCTATAACCACCACTCTCAAACATTTTACTTGAGCTTCTCTATTTGAAAGTTGTGTGGGTAAATTCCCTCGCAATCTCTTCATTAAACTTCGTCAGCTTTAAAAAATAATCCAACCATCCATTGTTCCTGAATATTGGTTCACAATCCTGGTCCTAAAGAAGAACTTCATGGACTGTCGGCTCATGTCAAATAGGTCGACCACCCATTGCAGTGATAACACTTTCAACTCTATAATGGCATAATTCTGCTCAGTTTCTGCACTAAGTTCTACACTATAGCATACTTAATGTGTGTTTACTTGGTCGAAACCTAGCTAGAGTCTAAAAATAACTCTAAACAGAAAGACAAGCAGAATGCAAGATATCACCTCAAACTAGAAATTTGAAAAATAAAACACAATCCGAGAGGACATCAAAATTATCTTGCTAGAGTAATTATCAGTGTACTCCCCCCCCCCAACCTAAGGTTTGATAGGTGTCCACACATGCGGAGGAGGACCAAGAAAGGATAGTATGCAAAATATCATAATTAGAGTTAATATGGTGTAATTATATACATGCAACAAAAATAAATACACACAAGCATACCTGACATCATGCGAGTATGACTGTAGCTTGAAGATATTTGAGCCACCATGCATGGAAAATGATGCGGAAATGGATGGAGGGAAAGGAAAGAATTGAGTGAATACGGAATGGAATATTTATTATGCAGAAAAGTACTCCCACCAGATGGGGAAGTATTTATTATGATCATGCAACAAAGATATTAAGATAGAGTGGTGACGGCAAAGTCGTCAGCAGTGGCTGCAGGAATCTTAACATGCTTGGTAGTGGAAAATTGCCACAGGAAGTCATCTTTTCTCAAAGGTTTATGGTATAGGCACAACCGATGACCGTTGACTAACAATTTAAACTTAATAGGATCTATTGTAGATAACCTGACAGCACCATTAGAAAATGTTTCAATTATTTCATAAGGTCCTAACCACCGTGTCTGTAATTTTTCCAAATTATCTTTATACCTAGAATCATAGAGTAGAGCCCAATCTCCTGGATGGAATGATTTGTCCTTGATATAGAGATCATGCCACTTCATGCACTGGTTTTGAACAGATTCAGTATGCTACAGGGCAAACTTCCTTATCTCATCTAAAGCATTAAGCTACAAGAGCCTTTCTTCTTGCACTATAGACAGAGTCATATATAAGGAAATACCTATTCTCAAAATTTTATGTTCAAACTCTAGAAGCATCATTTCTTTTGTCCCATATACCATTTCAAATGGTGTAAACCCTATTATACTTTTCCAAGTGGTTCTATAGGCCCATATATCTCCAAACAATCTACTAGACCAATCTTTTCTGTTGAGTGCTACTGTTTCGGTCAATATGGATTCAAGAACTCCTAGAGTAGCTGTTAATATGAACAACAAAAACTCTGTTACATCCATTTCTATACATTGAATGTAATCTCCACTTGTCCATTAGCCTATGGATGATAAGGAGTTGATTTTTGATGTTTGACATTATATTCATTAACTAGGGCTGTGATCAAAGTGGAAGTGAACTATGCCCCTTGATCTCATACTATTTCTGTAGGAACTCCATACCGAGTGAAGATTTCTTCATATAAGAATTTTGCTACCTTATTGTCTTTGGAATACTTGAAGGCTTTGACCTCTACCCATTTAGTAACATAGTCAGTACAAACAAGAATGTAGGAGGGACTATTTGATGGTGGATCAATTGGCCCAACAAAGTCTAGGCCCCATTTGTCAAATGGTGTAACAACCACCTGTGGGTGTAGAGGAATTTCATCAAAATGAGTTGGTCTGCCCATTCTTTGACATCTATCACATTTCCTGGTGTATTTAACTACATCCTTGTGCAAGGTTGGCCAATAGTACCCTGTAGTTAATATCTTGAAAGCTGTTCTTTTGGCTACAAAATGGCCTCCACAAGGTTCATCATGATAGGCATGAAGTATATCATATGTCTCATCTTCCCTTACACAATGCCTCATAACTTGATCTGGCCCTGTATAAAATAAGCAATCTGTTATCCATGAGAAGTTGAAACTCTTTTCTTCTAGTAGTCTTTTCTCTTTGGGTGAGAAATGTGGGGGTGTCTTGTTAGCTGCTAGGTAGTTAGTTATGTCAGCATACCATGGACTATGTAAAATGATGGAAAATAAATGCTCATCTGGAAAGGAATCATTAATGACATCCTTTTTGTCTGGTGTGTGAATCCTTGATAGAAAATTTGCCACTACATTTGCTTTTCCTGGTTTATCAATGATAGTAATATCAAATTCTTGCATTAACAATAACCATCTTGCCAATCTACCTATAATGGAACTTTTTTTCATGAGGTACTTGATGGTTGCATGAACAGTATGTACAAAGATTTGATGTCCAGTTATATAGTGTTTGAACTTATTAAGGGCATAGATGATGACTAACATCTCTTTTTTAGTAACAGTGTAATTCAGTTCTTGTCCTTGCAAATTTTTACTGATGTAATAAATTGCATTTTCTAAAACTCCTTGCTTTTGTCCCAGAACTGCTCCTATTGCAAAATTGGATGTATCTGTATGAATGTGAAAAGGAATTGACCAATCAGGTCTTTTAAGCACAAGGGCCTGGGTTAAGGTTTCTTTTAGTTGAGAAAATGATTTTTCACATGCAACTGTCCATTCAAACTCAGCTTCCTTTGTCAATAAAGAATATAATGGCCCTACTTTTTGACTAAAATCCTTGAAAAATCTCTTATAGTACCCTGCATGGCCTAGAAAACTTGTTACATCCTTTTGTTTAACAGGGGTAGGATGAGCAAGTATTACTTCAATTTTAGCTGGATCTACTTGAAGACCTGTTCGAGAAATTATATGCGCCAACACTATTCCTTCTTGAATCATCATAAAACATTTTTCACTGTTTAGGGATAAATTATGATCTTCACACCACTCCAATACTTTGGTTAGATTTTGTAATGCCTCCTCAAATGTAGTCCCATAAGTAGTAAAGTCATCCATGTAAATTTCCATACAATCATGGGATATGCCTGAAAATATACTGAGGACAACTCTTTGAAAGGTTGCAGGAGCATTACATAAACCAAAAGGAAAGACTGAATAGGGATATGTGCCCCAAGGGCAGGTAAAGGCGGTCTTTTCCTGATCTTTTGGAGCTATTGTAATCTGATTATAACCACTAAACCCATCCAAATATGAAAAGTATTGTTTACCTACTAGAGAGTCTAACACTTGATCTATAAATGGAAGTGGGAAGTGTGTTGGAAAATGCACACTCCAATGATAAATTGTAGGTGATTGAAGGTATTTTCATTGATGGCAACCTTACAATCATGTGATACCAGCAGGCAGACACAAGCATCGACACTGACAGAGTCTACACCGGCATACAGATCACCGACACCAAAAGAAAGATTACCGGCACCCTAGCTGACAAGAATTTTGTATAAATATATTTTGTAATTAGTTGTAAAATCTTTTGTAAGCCAACTTAGCAGATTGTAATATGACTAATATATGTATGAGATCATTGTAGATCATTTAGGTAAGAGAGATGGAAGGATTAATGCAGACCTAATATGCGAATTGTCAGGTAGATATAGGATAAGGGTTTATGTATGTAGCAGAGCTTAAACCGGTACTGAATCTAGCATAGTAGATGCTGATCTAGAGTAGTACAAGACATTGGATTAGTATAATCCATTTTGTAATTCAATGAGACTTCTTTGTAATTGAGCAGTGAGCTCTAGGCACTTGGCCTTCCTGCATGTGCAACCCCCTATTGTAAGCAGTAATATTCTCTTATTGGCTAGTAAGTGAATATTGTGGGTCACAAATCCCATTGAGGGTTTTTGCACACTGAGTTTCCTCATTAAAATATTGTGTTATGGTGTGTCTCTTATGTTGTGGTTGCTATTCTTATTTATTGCATTATTTTTGGTTTATCGGTACACAGTTTTGATATGCTTTTCATGTTATAAGTTAAGAAAATTATTATACTGGTCAGATACTGACTCACCCCCCCTCTCAGTATCTTTGGGAATCCTAAAAATTGGTATCAGAGCCTGGTCCTCTATTTTCAAAAGCCTAACAGCTTGAGGAAGATCTTGACACCGATAGAGATGGAAAATTTGAGAAAGCAATTGGAAACAACTCTTTTAGACTATGATGCAGAAAAAGTAAAGAATATCAAATTTGAGGATGATCTAAAGGTTGCATTGGATATCATTCGAGGACTTCAAGAAAATTTCACTATAGCAAGGAATAAAAGAAGAGAACTTTGTGAAAAGATGCAGAATGATGAAGATGAAAAAGAAACTCTTAATGATCTGGTAAACAAATTGAGACAAGAGAACAATACAATGAAGAATGAGATGCAAGATATAACTATGAGATTTTGTAAAGAAATTGAAGATAGAAAGAAGAATGAAGATGATTTGGCTAGAAGACTAAATGATGCTGGAAATGAAAACACAAGACTCAGTCATAAAAATGATATGTTGAAGACAGATTTGATTCATACACAAAATGATAGAACTGAACTCATGAGACAAAAACAAATCTTGGAGAATGAACTAACTACTGCAAATCAACACAAGGAGAAATTCAAGAAAAGTTCAGAAGAACTTGTTGACATGCTGAAGAATTAGAAACCTAATGGTGATACAAATGGCCTTGGCTTTGAAATTGGTGAAAGCTCTAGTACTGCAAACAATCATGATCATAGTAAACTGGTAAGACTACCTAATGCTTACAAATTTAATGGGAAATTCTTTAACTGTAACAAGTTTGGTCATAGAGAAAAATAGTGTAGATCTAAAAATTATCAGAACACTAATACACCCACCGGTCAATGTTCTAAATGCAACAAAATTGGTCATAATTTAGAAAACTGCAGAATGAATGTAAGATGTTCTATTTGTGGAAGATTTGGACATCTATCTAATCTATGCAGAACACAAACCGACATAGGATATGGGAAAGCTATTCAGAAAAACAATGTGACTTGTTATGCTTGTAAAAATATTGGACATATTGCTAAATTTTGTAGAAGCAAGACACCACTGGCAAATAACAAAGGACCCAACTTGCAAGGTAAAGAAAAGGTTGAAGAGGTAAAGCAAGAATTCTCAAAACAATGGATCAGAAAGTCAGATCAGGATGTTGATGGGAATACTCCTCCATCGGTAGAACATAGTATCACTCCACCGTCAGGAGACTCTTCATCTGACTAAAGGAAAATCCTTTGGGGGTTTAGCAACAAACTGAAAAAACCATGCTAACATACCCTCGGTTGATGGTGAGAAGTTGAAATTACTTCTTTACTGGTAGATGAGTTAAGTTGTGACTTAACTGGCAAGCATTAAATGTGGTAGTTGGAGAAAATAACATTATAAAGCAAGTGTTTTGGCTCCTTTTTCATTACTCGAGCATTTAAATCTTCAAGAACGCGAAAATTCCTGAGCGAAGGCATCCTTAGCGAAGAAGTAAAGAAGTTCATCCAAGCACTCATCCTAAAGGTAGATTGAGGTATTTATAACTATGGCTTCCTCATCCACTCATGAATTTATTGCAAACCCTACTGTGATTGAAGTAATCAAGCACCCTAGACCCGTATTCAAGCTTGTTCCTGAAATTGTGAAGAAAGATGATACCCTAGGTGCATTTTCTCAAATTCCTAAAGGAGTAGTATATGCTGAAGATCCTAGGATATACATACATTTTCATATAGAGGAATTAGGAGATGATGAAATCAAAAACATGTATAGGACTATGATTTGTGATAAATTTGGAAATATCAAACTGGAACATAAGATAGTGGAAACCCTAGGTTTTACTGAAATCCTTAATGTCCCAGATTTTCCCAAGGATGTTATAAGGATTGTGCTAAGAAGAGTTCATGGGGAATTATTTTGGTTGGATTAAATCCATAAGATCACCAAAGAAGCAGTAAAGGCAGTAACAGGGTTACCTTCCACCGGTAGCAGGACTGACAGAACTAAAAAGGTCTCTAATGACACAGTAATGGACCTAATTGGTGCAATATTTGACAAAAGGTCTCTAAGGGTAAATGATGTGAAGGACATCAATTTTAGATTTGTTAGTATGATTTTAGGCTACAAGGCTAGACATGCAAATAGGTTAAACTCAGTATCAAACCTATGTATCAAAAGTGCATATGATATGGTTAACAACAATGGTAGAATAGATGTGTGTGAATGACTCAAAGATGAATTAATAGAGAATCTGAAGAAGATAAAGGGAGATAAAAAAGGAACATTTAGATTTGGAAATTTACTTGTATGTTTAATGTTGTATATTACTAAGCAAGTACCCGGTATTGGTAGGAGAGATTTTGGTTTCGACATACCAGTAGGAAAGCAACTTTTGGATACATTAAACAACATGGGAGATAATAGGGAGAATGAATGAAAATTCAGAAGAGATTGCGGATCAATGTGACATATTCTTTGTTGAAAAGGAGAAAAAGGAAGAACTCAAAAGACCCAAGAGTATCAGAGTATATCAAAAGGACAAGGATAAGGGGAAAGGCAAGGAAGGTGGACCTCCGAACCTTAATATAACTGACAACTTACCCCCACCTCTTTCTGATACTCCACCGGTAGAAACAGTTGACACTCAACCCACTACTAAGAGTATGGAGACTCCTCTAGAGGATACAAATCCTGAGTCTGAGATTTTGTATACCATGTATATTGATACACAAGAGGTGAATGTTGTGGTAGATGAAGAAACCACTGAGGATAAGAAGAAAGATGTGGCTACTGAGCCACCGGTTGTAGATGTGGAAATTAATGTTAGCACAGAGACAAAGAAAATAGCAGATGACTCTATTGAGAAACAATCAGAGAAACTGGGAATGAATAGTGTAGAAGAAAATACACAGAAATTGGAAGTACATTCAAAGACTACATCTGAGAAATCAACAGTTGAGAGCTCAGAGAAACCATCTGAGGCACTGGAACAAAAACAAGTTGATGTATAAGTTCAAACTAAGATAGTGGCACCTGTACAAACTGAAAAACCAAAACCTTTGCTAATAGAAATGCATACCCAAACATATCCTCTTGAGAAAGAGGAAAACAAGGTTATTACTACAACCGGTAGCATGGAAATTGTAAAAATAGTTGGACAGATATATGGTACTTCTATAGCAGAATTCTAACCTACAAATGTAACAGAGGTCTTATTGGACTCAATAAAGAAGATCACTGAATGTAATGCACAAGCCTATAATGCTATTGATGACACAATTCCTATTCTTAAATTGATAGCACCCAAGTGCATTTTGGATAATAAAGATTCTTTAGGTCAACTAGACACATTGTCTAAATACATCACTGACACCATAAATGAGGACACATTTAAGGAGAAAATGAATAAAGAGAAAGAGAAATTCTTTGATGAAACAATAAAGAAGTGCATGGGACACATTGGCACCCTTTTACTGGCACTAAATAAAACAATAATGGAGTTTAAGGAACTCTATAGAGATACATGCAAGACAAATGTTTTGACAATAGATATAGACAAGGAAATAAGTAAGGTACAAAAAGAGATTGACAATATAGATGATAACCTATTGGTTCATTTGAACCATTATCAGTTACAGAGAAGAAGATACACAGTCTTGAAGAAAAACTTGAGAAATTTGAAAATGAGAAAGAAAAAATAAAAGGGAAGGAAAAAGACCTTAAATGCAAACTCAGCCCCAAATTGGATTACCTCATCTCTTTGAGTAAAGAGATCACTGAGGCACTTGATCAAGGACTGAAGACACCAGAGGAACAAATGCATCACCTCACCGGTACTCTTCAAAGGACAGAGGCTGCACTGAAAGATAGTGAAAAGTTCATTGAGAGTCTAAATTTGGTATTAGCAGAACTCTTTCAGATTGTAACCCACAGGATACAAGGATCTAGGTAGGAAACACACTCCATTGACAGTGAATGACAACCTTTATCATTGATGTCAAAGCGAGAGTAGTGAGATGAGAAAAATGATCAGAACAGGACATCATCAACTCAGGAGGAGCATGGATTTTTGACAACACAATTTTGGTAAGAAATTCTATTTGGACATCATTTTTGGACACTCTTTGGTTTTTCTCACGAGTATTGCCATCAATGGCAAAGAGGGAGATTGTTGGAAAATGCACACTCCAATGAGAAATTGTAGGTGATTGAAGGTATTGTCATTGATGGCAACCTTACAATCATGTGATACCGACAGATAGACACAGGCACTGACACCGACAAACTCTACACCAGCATACAGATCACTGGCACCAAAAGAAAGATTACAGACACCCTGGTTGACAAGAATTTTGTATAAATATATTTTGTAATTAATTGTAAAATATTTTGTAAGCCGACTTAGTGGATTGTAATATGACTCATATATGTATGAGATCATTGTAGATCATTTAGATAAGAGAGATGGAAGGATTAATGCAAACCTAATATATGAATTTTAAGGCAGATATAGGATAAGGGTTTATGTATGTAGCAGAGCTTAAACCGGTACTGAATCTAGCATAGTAGATGTTAATCTGAAGCAGTACAAGACATTGGATTAGTATAATCCATTTTGTAAGTCAGTGAGACTTCTTTGTAATTGAGCAGTGAGCTCTAGGCACTTGGCCTTCCTGCATGTGCAGGCCCCTATTGTAAGTAGTAATATTCTCTTATTGGCTAGTAAGTGAATATTGTGGGTCACAAATCCCACCGAGATTTTTCCCACACCGGGTTTCCTTGTTAAAATATTGTGCTATGGTGTGTCTCTTATGTTGTGGTTGCTATTCTTATTTACTGCATTATTTTTGGTTTAGCGGTACACAGTTTTGATATGCTTTTCATGTTATAACTTAGGAAAATTATTATACTGGTCAGATACTGATTCACCCCCCCCCCCCTCTTAGTATCTTTGGGAATCCTAACAAAGTGATCCTTTTTAGTAGTAGTGTTGAGCTCCCTATAGTCCACACAAACTCTCCATTTTCCTCCTTTCTTTGGAACTATAACCAGAGGAGAAACCCATTGACTGTCTAGAATAGGGTAAATGAATCCTGCATGAAGCAAATTTTGTAGGTCCTCTTTAAATATTTCCCTTAAAGTAGGATTAATCCTTTGCTGAGGCTATCTAATTGGTTTACAATCTTCCCTGATATAAATCCTATGGGTACACAATGCAAGATTTAATCCTTTCATGTCCTGATAATCCCATGCAAAAGCTTGTTGATGGGCTTTGAGTAATTCTGTTAATGGCAATCTTTGATCTGCTGCTAATTGACTATTGATGTTGAGCTTTCTTCCTATAGCAACTTCTATTTGAATTACTGACTCAACATTAGATATTTTAGACAGAGAAGAGGTTTGAATCTCCTATGTTAGCAATGTGTGAAACATGTATGTGGCTGCAGGAGAATTTAAAAAGCGTATAGATGGAAGAAGGGCATCTAGAGGACTTAGTGGTATACCTAATGACTATTGAGGTACTCCATAATGATTTCTTATGATGTTAGAGAGTACTGTATCATCCTCTTGAAGTACTATGAATGGGTCCCTTGATAATATCATTAGTTGTTGAACAAAATTAACTTCCTTTGCTTCTTCTCCTATATCAGGCCATACTACCCATTCTTGATCAAGTTGTGGTTGTGCTAGAGAATAGAGTGTAAGTGTTTTTGTAGAAATACCATCTGAAATTGTCATATCTCCTGATCTGCACCTATATATGCATCAGTTGTTGCCAGCCAAGGTCTTTCCAATATAATTGGATATCCACCTAATGTTGCCTTAGGAGAGAGAATAATAAAATCAGCAAGATATTCCCAAGAATCTAATGTGACAACAATATCTTCAACCATCCCTTTAGGCTGAACAATAGATCTATCAACAAGCTACAGGACCGTTGGAGTTGATCTAAGACCAGTTATGTTGAGTTGTTGCATGAAATCCTTAGTCATCACATTTATGGCTGCTTTTAAGTCTATCAGGGCATTTTTTATTTGAGTTCCATTAATAACTACCTTGACAATAGGGCTACCTGGGTCAGAATATTTGGGGATAACAATTTTTCCTAACATAATATCTGTCAATTATCCTACTACATGCACTATTTTTGGGTCTTTTTTCTTCCTCCCAGGTTTCTTCAGACATGCCTCTTTAATAGCTTTTCCATATATGAGAATAGATTTAATAGCTTTAAATAGTGGGATTTTAACACATATGTTTTAACTGATCAATAAGATCAAAAACTATATCATCCTACTACCTAGACACTTCTACTTGCAATCTTTGATGAAACAGGGGAGTTCTTATAGCTTATATGAAGTTTTAGACTACTCAACCTGCTCATGGTTTCCAAATTTATCATGTATGCTTTCCTGAGCAGTCTCCTCTATTGGTAACTCTGTTATGACTGGAGGAGATGGAGTAGGCAATGTTGTCTTTAACCTCAAATGAATATCACTTATATTGAGAGAGTATGTAGGATAGTTATTAGGATCAATTGAAAAGACTTGTTGTTGCTATTGTGGTTTGTTATTTGGATTTGGAACAGGCTGAGTTGGTAGTTGGGTTGGCTTGGATGGAGTGGCAATAGGAGCCAGTGGCATTAAAGCTGGTTGTTGGGACTATTGTTGTGGCTATAGGAAACCTGATGACTGGTTTGCCCATTGCTGTCCTCCCCTCCATTGTGGTGACTATTGCCAATTACCTTAAGGGGGAGACCAATTCCCTTGTGGCTGTTGCCATTGAGATGAGGAATTTTGATAATTAGGCAAAGGATTTTGAGAGTTATTCCAAGTATGAGGAGTATAATTTCCAAAATTTTGGGAATATGGTGATTGCCACTGATTGTTTTGTGCATTGAAGTTCATATAAGGATTAGAAAATGACAATGGATCCTATGGCATACCTTGTCTTGGAGGCCAAGGCCTTTGTTGTGCAACATAAAAGAGTTGTTCATCATCTCCATAGACAGGCTTGAAATCTGGAGAACTCTGCTGGCTATCAATTTTAGCTAACAGTTTGCATCTACAGTCCTTCTTCTTTTGTCGATAGTGAGGACAAAATTTAGCAAGTTGTCATGCCTGAACTTTTGGGCAAAAATGGAAGAACAATTTTTTTTTAAAACAACATAAATATACTAAATACTCTATGTTAAAAATGGGATAAATAAGTTTTGTCATAATTAAAGGTTAACTTAGGAATTAAAAGAATGGTTTCCTAAAGTTGATTTAATTAACTCAACCATTATAGCATTAACATTTAAGGTAGACTAATTATACCCCAAAAGGGTCGTCACAACTTAATTAATTAATTTAACTAATTTAATTAATTTCCCCTAATTAAATTCTCCAATAATGAATCAAGAGATATTAATTATCTCAATAGTATTTAAATACTCAAGGACTAAATAAACTAATGTTAACTCATATTAAAATAATTAATTGAGCAAGCGCGGATAACGCTTTTATATTTAACTAATAAAGTTAACCAAATCAAATATAAATTCATTTCACAATAAGTCAAATTTTAATCCCCCTTTAGATATTAAATATCAAGTATTTAATATTCGGCCAATATTGACCTTATAGGTTAAAATAAACATTTTACTTTTTAATAGATTCCAACATTAAAATTTACAAAAAGAACTTAACTTAACCTCAATATATATATATGCATAAGTATAACTATATAATAATATGGATTTTATTTAAAGATAATATCCCCAAAATAATTGTAGGAATAACTTTCCTATTTAATTAACTAAAATGCAAATGAGTTTTACCCATTTCAACTTGAAAAGGGTTTCCCCCTCTTTTCATTTATATTATTATTATATTTCGAACCCTAACTAGGGTTCAATTATTTCTTATAACTAAATTTCATTTTTTTTAATTATCTTATCAAGCTAACCCTAACCCAAAATTGGGTTAGGGCTACTTTGCTCTAACACATTTTTTTTTTGTTGATTGTGTGTGTGTGTGTAGGTGCGGCCATGGCAGCCGAGCAAAGGCAAGGGGGTCAAAATTCCCACGACGGGTAGCAGAGGGCCGAGGATTAGTGGAGGCGGTGAGGTGGCGGCCACACGACAGCTCGCGGACACCACTATGGATAACCACAGTGGTAGTGGTGCCGCTCACTATGGTTACCCACAGTGGTGGCCGCAGTGCTATCCACTGTGGTTATCCACAGTGGCAGCTGCAGTGCCATCCACTGTGGTTATCCATAATGGAGGCAGCGAGCCGACCACTGTGGATACCCACAGTGGAGGTAGTGAGCTGACCACTGTGGATACCCATAGTGGCAGCCGCAGTGTCACCCACTGTGGTTATCCATAGTGGCGGCAACGATGCTACCCACTGTGGATACCACAACAGCGATCGAGCCTCCACTGTGGTTATCCATGGTGGTAGCCAGGGGGGCAAGGTAAAAAAATTTTTTTTTTTTTAAATGAAATATTTTATTCCCTCTCTCTTTTTTAATATATTTTAAGGGCATATATGTTTAAAATGTATATATCTAATTTATATATGTTATATATATATATACATATATTTGTTATTACTTATCAAGCTGCCATTAGTTTCATGTCAAAGTTATACTATATACTGTAGTCGGTTACAGAAGAAAGTAGTCTCAGAGCATAGTATACAACGAGCTGTCTACTGAGTATCATTCCATGTCTACCGAGCAACAAAGATGACACACCGAATTCATATACACCGAGTTAAATGTGTTACCAGATTCATTGAACCTGGACATACATATGAAAACGTGTTACAAGATTGAGGAACATCTAACCGTTATCACATTGGACATTGCACTTAAAGATTGTGTATGATTTTGAGGTCATCTAACCAATGAAATATTTTGCACGGTTATTCATTCGATAAATCATATTTGTAAGATCGAAGCAATGAATGGATCACTGACATAAGAAATCTATTTATACAACATGAGTTAAGAATTAAAAAGTGTGTGTGCATGAGTGTAAGAAGACTGTTACAGAGACACAGAGGTCACCGAGAAGGATTTCAGAGAACAGTCGAAGAACAAAGTAAACAGAAGGGTTTACCGAGTTACTATATGGGTTATCGAGGTATGCTATAAGCAAGGTAATCATATTCTGAGCACATAGAATCTGCTATAACATTCCAGATGTAAAGTTGCAGATATTTGTAATGATTTTATTGTAATATTTTGAAGTTGTAAGAGAAACATTTAACAGGGTAAAAGACTCTAATCAAGTCTATAAATTGTAAAGCCTCTAACTAGGTGGAACATTTAGATTAAGTGTTGTAAAATCCTTTAGCAAGGTAGATCTAACAGATCTTGTTACTCCTAACAAGGTAAGCTATCAGAAATAGGTAAACATGTAGCTCTAACTGAGCACTCTTTATTATTGCAGTAGTGAAGTTGTGGGTACCATCCCCACTACAGTTTTTCTCTCTAACCAAGAGTTTCTGCGTAACCAAAATATATGTGTTATGGAGTGAATCATGTATGATTGTTATCTATTTGTTTTAGCTTTATATTATGTTACTGCACTATTTGGTTTATGCATAATAGTAAAATTCTTATTGAAGAAAAGTTTTGAAGTACTGATTCACCCCTCCCCTCTTAGTACATTAGCTTTCCATATTAGGCCTAACAATTGGTATCAGAGCTTCAATATTGGAAAAGGGTTTAACTGCCTAAAGAGAAAGATCTTATCAATGGAAGGCTATAAACAATCTCGGAGGATTGTGTATCTGCAAGAAGAACTAGATCATGCTAATCAAGTGATTGCAGACATGCAAAGGCAAATGCAAAAATCTTTGAAAGTGAGAAGAAGATTATCTAATGATTTACAAGACTCTCAAGAGTTAGTGGAACAAATTGAGACATCATCTGAGAACAATATATCTGAAGAAACTGAAGAAATGATTGGAGTGTTGAGAGAAACGAACAAAACATTGGCTGATCAATTGAAAGCAATGAAAAGAGAACATGAACATTTCAGCACACAGATGACTAAAAATCTTGATGCATTGAGGATAGACAAGGACAAAGTAAGAGATCTAGAAAGAGAGAAACAACAACTTGAAGCTTTAGTATCTGATAAGAATGATGAAATCACAAGGATGACTGGAATTCAATAAAATCTGTCAGATCAACTAGGTTATGCACATCATGAAGCAATTCTGAAGGATGATGAGAATCAAGCATTGAAACTTGAAGTGTCAAGGTTGACCGATGAACTTGAAACAAAGAAGAAATCCAAAGAAACACTGAAGAAGAGCTATGAAGCATCAAAGATGTTGGATGAGCAACTAAATACAAGAAGACCCAACAAGGATGTAGGACTTGCTTACAAAGGAAAAGACTTTACCAAGAAGGGAATTCATACTATCGAGAAAGGAGAATCATCAAAGCAAGATGGATTCAAGAATAACATCAAAAGAAAGAAGCCTATTTGCAACTACTATGGAAATCAAGGTCACACTACCAACATGTGCCAAATTAGAAAAGGTAAGCAACCGAATGTCACTAAGTCCAATGGCTATTGTTACAATTGTGATAAATATGGTCACTCATCTAATCAATGTAGGAAAAAGTCTATGAACAATTATCAGAAGGCAAAATTCAAAGGGTTTTGTAAAAACTGCAATAGATATGGACATAGTACCGAGAAGTGTTGGTTTAAGAAAAAGAACTATATGTGGTATGCACACTGAGCAAATGCTAGAGGTTACCGAACTCACATACATTCTTACTGATAGTATTCTGCAGTACCATGGGATTACAATACAAGGATATGGTGTGAATGTTGTGGAAGATATGGAAATATAAGTGCCAACTACTTTATAAGGTTTGGAATGAACAACCGAAGATCATGGAGAAATCCTAGTATGGCATGTTTTCATTCTCACAAAGTTGGACACTTGGCTGGAGATTGCAGAGATCAACCTAGAAAAGACACTGAGGAAATAAAAGAAAAATTAAAGATGATTTGGAAAAAGAAGGAAATTGTGTCAAATGAAGAAAGCACCTTACCTACTGAGTTAGGTGCACCTATTCCAAATTAATCGGTAAAGGTATGAAGAGACTGCATTCTCACAAGGCTAAATCTTAATAGTTCCTATTTTATTATGTACTTAATTCAAAATCTGCATAATAAAGATGTAATTGTAAAGTTTTATCAAAGTCTTTTAAAGCACTATACAGGAAAACTGTCAAGTCAGTGAATACAAGAAACCTATCTAGTTGGTGAATGAAGGAAGTTTGATTACTCTGTTAAAACAAAGAAAGAAAAGAAAGTTAAGTGGAACCGAGTGCATTTAATGTTTTTGACCTAACCTACACGGAGCCTGATAAGGCATATTGTGTACTTAAAAGCATTTTTGCGGTCATTTTCACTTACCAAGTTTTTGAGAGAGCAGAGTAAAGCAAATCTAAGGCGATCAAAACCTCCTATAAAGCAAATTCAAGGTATTTACATCAATCTCAATGCATTGTTAAGCTGGTTTACCGATCTTATCAAGTTGCCAATATCTGCTAAGTATAAAGCGTCAGTCGTTTGAAATCCTGAAACCCTAAGGATCTTTTGTTAGCTTTTATCTGAAATCTAAAATGGCACCTAAGATCCAAGATCCCATTATTGTCAAGAATGTAGAGAAGCCCTCACTAAAATACTCTTTGACTCCTAAAGTTGCATCTGAACCGGATGGCAAAACCACTTTTTCACTCATTCCGGATAAAGTGTTACTAGTCGAAGATGTGAGATTCTTCACCAAATGTCGTGTTGAAGAACTCGGTCATGTTGAAATTAAAGACACCTATGATAAGCTGTGCACAGATGGTAAATTGAACAACAAGTATGAACACATCAAGATCAAGGGATTAACTGAAGCCCTAACCTATCCCTGTGTGTTCAAACCCTAGTGGGTTAAGTTTGTTCTGAGCAGAGTTCATGATGATTTCATGTGGATAGAAGAACAACCATTTAAGATTACCAAGGAGATCATTCATCTGATTACCGGTTACCCCATTTATGATCATGCCCGAGCCCAAAAGATGATATCATAGAAGGAATTGATCAGTTTAACCAGAGTGGAATCAGATTGCAGAGGATTGAAACTAAATAATGTCACTGATGAAGAACTAAAATTTTCCATAAGAGTAATGGGTTACTATTTCTTCCAATCAACAAGGGAAAATAGTGTACTCTGTGTAGCAGTAGACCTAGCATATAAAATTGTGAAAAAGTGAATGAAAATTGATCTATGTGAGGTGTTGCTAAAGAACTTGTTTGAGAATCTGAACACCATCAGGAAGCCGAAGAAAAACAACTCGGCTAATACACTAAAGTTTGGATCATTACTTGTATGCATGTTTTTCTATTTTTGAAAAATTCTTTCCATCAATAGGTAAAGTTGTTTGGGAACTACACTGACCAATCACCCATCAGATTAATGACTTCATCAAGAAGTTTGGTGATAATTTTAATGATATCATGGATGACTACTTCAGTAAATTTCAAGAGAAAATGCATAACAGGTATCAGATTCCACCCCAGCTAGTGGAGAAATACAAAAATGACTTATGTTTTGAAGTTGACACTGATTACTATTATGTGAATGCTGTGGAACCAAGAACTCAATCTTTGTCACCTATGGGTTAGGAGATTTATCTTGACATCACACAACATCAAATTGATGCATTTCTTACACTACCGAGGCATGCTACTAAGCTAAGGTATGGAACCTATGAGAAAGTAAAGGAAAAGGTAAAGATGAGCATTGTAGTACCCAAAGCTACAAGAAAGGCAACAAAGATGATAAAGGCATTGTCGAAGAAATTCAAAGAAGACTCTTCCTCTACACCTGTCAAAGGCACCATTGCCATTATCGAAGAGGAATCTGAAGCCCAAGAGGCAGCAATAACACTAAGCACTGAATTGCCTAAGAGAAAAGTGTTGAAGAGAAAGAAATAGGACACATCAAAGGCCTCACTGACTCCACCTCCAAAGAGACCTAACACTAGAGTGTTTGTAGCTTCACCGAGTAAGAAAACAAAAAGTGTTACTGCTCCCAAGGTAACAAAGACCTACAAGAAATCTACTCGGAGACTCATTTTGGCAAAAGAGTCTAGTGATACTGAATCAGAGGATGCAAGCAAATTTTATATTGTCAAAAGCAAGAAGGTAAATTTACATAGTGTTGAAAACTTTTGTGCTAATCTAAAAGAATATGGAGGATTTGGTTCATTCAGATATGTAAAGTATGAAACCAAAAATAATGATGAGAAGAGACAAATTGAAGAAGTTGTCATCTGCACACTTCTAAAATTTTGATTAGCTCCATTGGAACTAGCAAAGTCACTTCCAAATGAACTTTACTTGCATATTGATAATAGGTGGAAGTATGCAATGGACTCAGAGAAACAAATCAGAGAAAGAAGTCTGGTTCATCTATTTCCTGACATGTCAGTAGCTGAAATAAAATAACATCTGACAACCTACAACTCATAGTTTCTTGTCAAACAAAGAGCCTTAAAACTAATGAATGGGCTGTACATTGAAGTTGAAAATGAGACAAAAGCAAAGTGGCAGGAAATCTTTAAAATCAAGGATGCCGGTGAGCAAGCTGAAATTGAAATTGTTGATGTCACCGAGCAAGATCCTGATGTTACCGAGAAAGACCTCGCTGACACCATTCAAATAGATGAAGATGTAATGGATACAGAGGCACTAGAATAGGAAATGATAGAAGGCAATGCATATGCAAAACTTGTATCTAGTGAATCAGTCTTGGAACAAGTTCAGCCCTATCCACTAGTCAAGCAACCTATCTCAACCGAAATCCCTCAAGATACAGAGCAAGGCACCAAAGGTCACAAGTATACAATAGGAGACGGTACTACTCAATAATAGACATCTCAAGCACCTTCTAGCACTGAGAATGTTGCAACTGAGACACCAAAGGACTCTACAGAGGCTAAAGAAACTGACCAAAGTGTTGCCTCTACCGAGCAACCTACTGAGGGTCATCAAGCCTCACAAGCCATTGTCTTAGTTCCATCGGTGAAAGGTAAAGAAAAGAAGATGAAAAAGCATAGTTTTAAAGTTGATTTGTCAAAACCAATAGTGTTGCCCAATGTAGACATATCAAAATTAAAGGGGCAAACACTCATTGATTTCGGTGAACTACGCAAAGCAAAGGCCGAACACGAGAAGCAAATGGCTATTCAAAAGAAAAATAAGGTACTTCAGAAGGTGAAAACACTCTTAATAGATATGCTACCTGAAACTACAGTATCAACTGATGCAGCCATCCACATTCAACTGGATGAACTCCTAACAAAAATAGAGACATCAGGAGTCAATGCATCGAAGTATTTGAGCAAACTAAAAGATAAAGAGCTCACTACAAAAATGACAGAAGAGGTACAGAAAGCTATAGCTATTGGCAAAGTTAAACTTGTCAAATTTATTGCTGATTTGACTCCTCAACTCAAGCACATTCTTTATTTATTTCAGAAACTCTGCACATTTTCTTTATTCATTAAAGACATTAAAAATAAAACAGAGGCAATTTAGAAAGAGATCACCGATCTCTCAAATAAGTTGACCACAGAGCCAAATTCAGTTCAGAATTTTTATATAAAGGTACAATAGCTCATGATTCAATAATTGGACTTAAGAAATGAAGAACACAAGATCAGGATGGATATAATGAAACTATAGACTTTATTCCTTCCTCATCTTTCATCCGTCCAAGAACAGATCAACCGAGCCACCTCCTTATCTACTACACAAGAGGGAAGCACTCTAGATGGCTTAATATCATTATTGGTTGATATTCAAGCACATAATTCTTTAATGAACAATGTAAAGAATGCACACTCTATCACTCTCACCGAAGCCCGAACCGAGTACAAATCCATTTTTGACTAGTTACCACCCCCGAATGGTAATTAAGTTTTGATGTTTGTCAAAAAGGGGGAGTAATAATAGTATTGGGAGAGTGATATAGTATTCAAAGTATCAAACAAAAGGAGTATAGTATATAGGGGGAGTATACTGAGCACAATAAGCAGAGTATCCAAGAGCAGTGAACTGAGCAGTGTACAAAATAGTAAGCAAAGAATAAGAACAGATCACCGAGCATGCAAAATTAGAGTTTTGTATAGTATATCGATAAGGGGAGTATATCTAGATATATTATTTTATTGACTATTGTACATACTATTAGTATAGTCAAACTTTGCAAGTATATAGATTATTGAGTTATAACATTGAAAGTAGTTTTTGTCAAACATCTCAACTAATGTCAAAAGGGGAGATTGTTACTACTTATCAAGTTGCCATTAGTTTCATGTCAAAGTTATACTATATACTCTAGTTGGTTACTACTACCGAAATAGTTAGTCAGTATGCACAGTTTAGTCAGTTACAGAAGAAAGTAGTCTTAGAGCATAGTATACATCGAGCTGTCTACCGAGTATCATTCCATGTCTACCGAGGAGCAAAGATGACACACTGAGTTGATATACACTGAGTTAAATGTGTTACCAGATTCATTGAACCTGGACATACATATAAAAATGTGTTACAAGATCGAGGAACATCTAACCGTTATCACATTGGAAATTGCACTTAAAGATTGTGTATGATTTTGAGGTCATCTAACCAATGAAATATCTTGCATGGTTATTCATTTGATAAATCATATTTGTAAGATCGAAGCAATGAATGGATCACCGACATAAGAAATCTATTTATACAACATGAGTTAAGAATTCAAAAGTGTGTGTGCATGAGTGTAAGAAGACTGTTACAGAGACACAGAGGTCACCGAGAAGGATTTCAGAGAATAGTCGAAGAACAGAGAAAAACATAAGGGTTTACCGAGTTACTATATGGATTATCGAGGTATGCTATAAGCAAGGTAATCATATTCTGAGCACATAGAATCTACTATAACATTCCAGATGTAAAGTTGCAGATATTTGTAATGATTTTATTGTAATATTTTGAAGTTGTAAAAGAAACCTTTAACAGGGTAAAAGACTCTAATCAAGTCTATAAATTGTAAAGCCTCTAACCAGGTGCAACATTTAGATTAAGTGTTGTAAAATACTTTAGCAAGGTAGATCTAATAGATCTTGTTACTCCTAATAGGGTAAGCTACCAAAAATAGCTAAACATGTAGCTATAACCAGGCACTCTTTATTATTGCAGTAGTGAAGTTGGGGGTGCCATCCCCACTGCAATTTTTCTCTCTAACCAAGAGTTTCTGTGTAACCAAAATATATGTGTTATGGAGTGAATCATGTATGATTGTTATCTATTTGTTTTAGCTTTATATTATGCTACTGCACTATTTGGTTTATGAATAATAGTAAAATTCTTATTGAAGAAAAGTTTTGAAGTACTGATTCACCCCTCCCCTCTTAGTACATTAGCTTTCCATATTAGGCCTAACAATATTATACATATACTCATGCATAGAATAACTATTCTGATTAAAATACTCTGATCTATTTAACTAGAATGTATAAATGACAATATATTTGCACAGACTTAATAATCTATTTTTTTTCTGTTACCAGAATATTAAATGCATGAACAAATATGATTGAAAATGTATATGAGATACAACACATATTTTCTTAACTATTTTTTTTACAACAACATATTTGTTAGATGTAAAATAGTAGATTTTCTTTTTCTGAATATTTAATCATGCAGGTATATATATATATTTATATTTATAAATCTATAAATATATATATATGTATGTGTTTACATTCCTACAATCTACACTTTAATTTTCTGTTATACTTAACTCAGAAAAAATTGGTATAAATAACAGGAATAATTTATTTAACAACTACACTAATTCTTTCTCTTTATTTTGATAAATAAAAACAACAAGATAAAGATTTTAAGAAGGTTAAAAAACTAACACTTAGAAGTATCCTCCCTATATTTCCTTTCAAAACTATAGACAAAAATAGCTTTTTCTATTTATTTTATTTATAGCACTTTTAACACTCTTTTGCAGAATAAAAAAACCAGAATGAAACTACCAAAGCATGCATACATTTTATTAACAAATAAAACAAAAAACAAATTTCTTTCCGTCTCTTTTTTTTTAGAAACTGAAGCCTTTTAATACATCTTTATTCCTTGTAATGAACTAATCAAATAAATATGTTTATTACATCATGATTTCCTTCACTAAAATAGGAAGAATACAAGATCAAACCTCTCATTTCTACTAAATGAGGGCTTGCCCAAATACGTTTATTTTCTTGCAACTTAATACAAATAAAAATACGATCAATCCATAGCTTCCTTTCCAATCTTTTCCCAAGGAACCTGTAATAAAAGCTTGTAGTTTGTGACCATGGAGGCTCACCTCTCAACCTAGGCTTACAAGAAGCCACCCCCGAGCTAGAAGAACCAAGGCTAAACGGGTTACACTCAAGCATAAACACATAAGCAAGAGGAAAACACAACACAAACACTCCAATCCCAAGGATGAACAAAGTCACTTAGTGACTATAACTGGTGGGGTGAAGGTGGACCAAATACCTAGAGGAGAAATCTGCAAGTAGGAGAACATAATGCCATTGCAAGGCTACCAAGTAGAATAACCACAAGTTCCAAAATTGTCCCAACAAATCCTTATGTCCCCCAAGGCATACAAGCCAACAAAATCCCCTTATGACCCCCATTGCATAAATAAAACACTATGCAACAAGGGTCCCATAATCCCTTGTGTATCACTCTCTTCTAAAGAGAGCCTCTAAACTCTTAGGCTGTCAAACAACCCTTCACCCCCAAGGCCACTCTACCCTCCCAAGGGTGAGTATGGCCTTGAAACACCCAAAAAAATAACATAAATTCATGCAATAAAAATTCACAAGGAAGAACTCAACATCTTCCTAAGCTTACTAAGAAAACAACAATGGAAAACAACAAACAATCTTTTCAAATTTACAAAATAACATACATGAGGAAGAATTCAACCAACCTTAAAACTACAAATGGGTGAATAAAAGTTTGTAGAAGAGCTGCCCAAATCCACTATCTTTTCCTTCACAAAACTTAGCCAAAACTTCCAAATATAAAAAACCATTTTTTCAAGAAAATCTATTTCTTCAAAAATGGAGAGTGGGTGATCAAACTTATCCCTCCCAAACCATTCCCTAATAAGACACTCCTCACTCTTTCCAATCCTCTTAGGAAGGGCGAGGGATGTTCATAGGTTGGTCTTCCCAACACCTTACAAACTCCCTATCCAAGGCACTTCAAAAAGGTAAAAGGAATGGAGAAGAGAAATGTCACTCATGAGGAAGGTTGTCTAACCTAGGTAAGATCCTCAAAAGTTGAAATTCAGCCATCTTGAAAAACTCAACTTTTGGGGTGACTAAACAGTACCTAGGGAGTGGACACATTGCTAAAATTGGCCTTCATCCATAGGTACATCATATGGCCCACTAAAAATGCCCCTAACTTGACCTAAGGAGTTAGTTTAACCCTCTAGAAACTCACCCAAAGTTTACCTATGGGTCAACTCTGAGTTGACCTTCCTAATGGCTCCCTATCCAAGACTTTCTTGGGACCATACTAGGATATTGAAAAATGCATTGGTAAAACAATTTCCTTCCAAGGGACATGTCACTGCCAACTTACTTTGCAACACCTGTGTCAAGTGACACCACAAAATTACACATCACTTAAATACACATGGCAGTGTCCCTTTTTTTGGAATTAATAAATTAAAAAAATTTCAAATTAAATACACATCCAAGCATAAACATTTACAAATTAAAACACATTTACAAATGAGTTATTGTCTCTCCAAATAGACAACCCTTGGCTTCACAAATGCACATAGGTTTAGGCTTGATTCTTCGAATAGTTTCCATGGTCACATGGAGTAGTTTTCCTGCACATCTCACTTTGCAAATTAGTAACCCCAAATAATCACCTCTAATATCAACATATGAAAAGAATACAATTCAGACACTTTGCATACAATTTCAACCATAACAATCAATTTATCATTTATGCAATAAAATCCTCATGAAGAAATTTACTCAAAAGGCATCATCATAATCCTCATGAAAACTCAACCATTAATATGACATGCATCCATATTTTCTAATATCATAATGAAGTACTACAAATTTAGAGATAGTTGACATACGTCATATCAAGATTATCAAATCAGTGGATCATATAGGATCTAAATCCAGAACACATCAAAATGTGCACCACAAGGTAAAATGATTCCATAACCTGGTTCCATTATTTTTCCCACTTATCTATCCATCTAACATAGCCCATCCTATTGAATTATAGCATTATTAATATGGTCAACCATGGTCAACTAAGTTAACTAGAGCTTGATCAGGGAGGGGCTCTACATCCCCCCCCCACTAGAGTTCGACTTGCCTACGAAATATAACATTTCCCACAATTTCACCAAATTACTCTAAATCTTATCTTGCCTACTAGAAAGATGCAATACTAAAACCAATTTACTAACGTAATAGCTTACTACCTTTATAAGGTACAAATCTTAGCATTTTTATTACATTTCCCTAAGTTCTACTTTACACATTTTATAATTACTTTAAGTTAATGCACCATCGAAATCGTATCAATACAACACATCATCATCTTCCATTATCTAGGTTACACATATTAGTTTACTTATTAAATTTTCTAGGAGTCATATTTTGGTAAGGATTTGTTTGAAACATGTTTATTCGCCTGCAATTTTCATCCATTGCATGCTACCAAAGATAATTGACATCATAACTTACATTATCCAAAGTGAATCTGCTTATTTTACATCAAGGTGCCTCATAAGGGTGTTAATTACATATTTGTTAAACCACCCTAGGTGCATGATTTCTTCCCACATCGTAGGGAAACAAGGTGTAATCAAGTCTAGGTTTTTTTTCAAATCCACCCATAAATAGGGTAGTTTTCTACCTCTAGGGCTTACAATGTTTATACTTCTAGGCACCAAGGTTAAGTTACATAGGTTACACTAATCACAAACCAAAATATTAAAGTATATAAGAATCCCATTCTAAATGGAGCAAAATAAGCAATTTAAACTACAAGTTTCAAGTATTAATAGTAAATTGCAAAGAAATGGAGTGGAGTGGAGAAGAGCGAAAAGGAGCGGGAATCCCAAATTTCAAATTGGGAAATGGCGGAATTTTTGGGAATGATGGAATTCCTGGAATCTGTTGTTCCCCTGGAATCAAATCTGGCTCACAAGCAAGAGGTCAGACATCTCAGGGGTCAATAGAGGACAAGGAAACAGTAAAATTGGGAGAAGATAAAGATTTGATCCCATGGGACCCACACGATAGAGGAAAATGGAAAAAATGGTCCTCGCTCTTTGGAGTGAAGCCACAGGTTAAATCTGGGCTTCCAGAAGTTACGAACATTTCAGATCCCGTCTCTAGTCTGGTTACTATTTCTGTCCTAGACAAAGTGGTCGATTTGACCGTAGCTAGCCTATCGATGACCTTAGTGGGATGATTCTCTAGCTTGAGGCCCAACATTGATGATGTTAGAAATTTCATAAGGAGAAAATGGATGGTAAAAGGTCAAGTGGAAGTGGCGACGCTGCCTAGAGGGTTTTGTTGTTCACCAAAAGTGATAACCCAAGAACACCTGCAATTGATCTATGAAGTAGCCAATTCAATCTATGAAGAACTTCAGGGCTTGGACAACATGACAAGGATATGAATCCTTCTACTCTTCAGGCTCTGCAAAACCTAGGCGGGTATACCTTTGATGCTTAGAATTAAACCTATTACACATCTATGACAGCATCAACATAAACAGATAGATCTCACTAAGGCTCCAAAACAAGTAGTTTATTGCAGATGGGCTAGATCTACACATGAAACTCAACTATGCTTGAGCATGAGATAGATGAAACATTTCAAAACATAACATACTAAAGGTATTCTGATTAGATTTTAAATTGGTTTGAGAACCCCTTTAATTGCAAGATCAGTGCCTTATCCAAGGGCAACAGAGTCATACATCAAACTATAAATGAAAGCTTCGATTGCAAATCCATCTTCATTATTAAATATTCATGCATTAATGCCTTGCATAAATGCATTACTAAGATCATTCACAAAATCATCAGATCTTGAAACTATATTCCATTTTTTATGACTTATTACAGAATTTAAATCCTTCCTTGAAGAATCCCTGCAAACAATCATAACTATCTCCTTGAGATAACAAATTTCATCCTCCTTGAGGATCTGATTTGATAAAATGGAAATACAAATCTAGAGACAATTCTGTGTGAATTTATGTATGCCTTACATACACAAGAACCTGCAACTAAGAACACCTATACGAAGAATTGAACTCCATTACTAAAGGAAAAGCCCTGCCCTGTACAATCTTCAAGAATGCTCAAAATTGGAAGCCATGAAAACTGGAGTCATTCTCACAGAATTCTGGAACCCTTACAACTGAGAAGAATTCGGAATAAAAAGAGGAGAGAAGAAAATCAAATCTGCAACTGAATTGCCAAGTGTCTCCTCTCTAACTGAATTATGTTCCCGTGGAAACTGCTTCTAAAATATCTCACATTTGTCAAAATTAACTTCATAATCAGATTCCTCGCTCCCAGAGCTTTCCGGCGATATATAATACTTTATACTTTGGCCAAAAATTGGACCCTGGGCGAATTAATTCTCATCATGGATCCATCATTTAAATATTTCGAATTTCAATATAGTCTAAACTATATCATTTATTCATTTAAAATTTGATTTTTGCCTCCATTTGTGCTCTGACGCCTCGCCACGTGGCGGCCTCTGATTGGCTGATGGGGTTGACCGGATGCCACCTGGGATGACACCTCATCATCGCCACGTCATCTGCTTCGTCACTGCCACTTGGCCGCTTGCTTGTATGCCACGTCATCGCCACCTACGTGCCACGTGGATGGATCTCGTTCACTTTCGCTATTTCGCAGCCTTAACTCGCGTGCATCTTCCCTTTGCGAAATAGCGCGCACCAACGATCCATCTCGAACCTGCTCACTCGTTAACCCGACCTTCGTCTGCAAAATTTTGCTTGTTTGCCTCGGGAAGCGTGCATGCGTGGGGTCCACTTGGTCTTCGTCCAGTCAACTCTTCCATCACCTCGGGAAACGTGCTCACGTGTGGGCCCGCCTTGGGCGCCCATGGGCACCTTGTGTCAAAAGCCTTTATGGCTTAGACATTATATTACTGTGCGTTTTTGTATATAAATACCAAAAACGTCCCTTTCCCAGTCAATGTGGGATAATGTGTTTGCCTGTAGCTGCACTTTGGAGCTTTTCTCCTGGGTTTTAATGGCGTTTTTCCCTTTCTTGCAAGTTTTTATATTTACCTCTTCCTCATACCACGCGAAGCCTGCTGCATATTGTTTGTTTCACCATGTTAGCAAGGGGGGAATGGCTTCATACCAGCCAATTGCCTTTATTTAAAAAAAGACAAACATTTCAATGCCCTCCAACAATCATGTCCAGCAGGGAGGAACTGATTTCATTTGTTGTGTAAACTTCTTCAAAATTACATTATGCTTCAACAACTCACCCATCACATGGATTTTGGGAAGATGGCTTTACATCATCCAATGTGCATTTGATTTGAGCTACTGCTGCCCTTCTCCAGCAATCACGTGGGAGGAGAAATATGGTTTTATAACTTCAACGCATTTCCCCATTTACCATGCTGCCTGTTGCACATTGCCATCAATTTCATGTTACCAGCAAAATGACTGCTGCATAGGAATGGATACTTCAGTTTTCTACACATCTCACTCTCCACACAGCAGGCAAGGATGAGATTTTGGGAGATTGGAGGGGTGATTGGCAGAGGGGGAAACAATTCTACAATGTTACATTTGTTGTAGAAGATGCTTCCAATGCCTTTTACATGCCACACTGCCACTCCACACAAAGCAAGAATAAATTTGGCATTTTCAGCTTGGAAGTATTTAAATGCCCACTTCAACTCACAGCATAATAGGAATTGAAGATTGATTGCTGCTGGTAATTATACGGACTGTGTTTTTTCTTTTTCAATTGCCAATGCATAAGTTTTATTCTGAAAATTGTCTATTGCCAGAGTAGAAAAGGACTTCTCTACTCTTTAAAATATACTCTTTCTGAATTGGGAATTGTCTCATTGACCATGCCAATCTCTTCCTCTTCCATACCAGGACTAGAAAATTCAACAAGAATTTATAGTAACATTACTATGCACTTCTGTATATTTATGCATCATGAAGTTATGCACTAAGAACATTGTCGCCATAAAAATAAAATGCACAGGAATGAGCCAGGTCGGGCCCCAAAGTGGGTCCGACTAAATTTTTTTTTCGTTTTCACGCAATTGACCTCTGGAATATCTTCATGGAACTCAAACACACCTCTGGAATCGATCGGCACCATTTTCGGATCATAAAATTGCATTTTACATCCTTCAGGCAATTACGCCACAATTTTCGCATTTAATCGCGATGACGTAATTTTCAAACCTGTCAAAACACCTTTCTGGAGCTCGCCATCTGACAGGCGTGTACTTTGATATACAAGGATTATATCTACCAAATGGTTTCTCAAGACGAGTCCCGAGCGAAGAGATATTAATTTTTGAAAACGGCCAACTGGCTTTGTCGACACTGCGGACCTGATGAAGTCAATGTTCTGGCAACACATGATGCCTTTCTTAAAAATACCAAACGAACTCCGTAGGCCCTCAAATTTGGAACATAGGTACCTTTAAGTACATATTAAATCTTTAAATTCTCAGTTCGATCACCAGACTGACAGAATGCAAATGGCGCGCTCACCAAAACGGCTACATTAACTGATATAACACTGGAAGTGCGGATAACTGAATTTGATGGCAAAATGAGTCCTTTTGAAAACCGATCAAACGGATTGATAAAGGCTTGAAATTTGAAATGTATCTCACCATTTATACCAACATTAGCTCGGAACAAACATTCTGACATGACGCTCACCAAAACATTTTTACACTTGTGCAAACACACAAACTGCAAACGGATTCGGTTTTGAAAACTGAGCAAATGGATTCGTAAAGACCTGAAATTTTGCAGGGTGACTCACATTTATGCATACAATTGAATCCATTTTGAATTTCTCCATGACGATCAATAGGGAAAAAGATGCAATCGCTCAAAGAAGGCTACTCCATAAAATCTGCATTTGTGCCTAAAATGTGCTTCCAGCTCACCCCTCAAAATGGGTACCTCATAAACTTATCCAAAATGAATTCTGAAAGTTGCACATCACTGAATAGGCCAAATGAAAGGTGTGGGACATGAATCCCGAGCCTTACCCTCTGAAAATCAACTGGCTCCATTTTACCCCCTTGCTAACTAGGCCATTCAAACTGACTTATTTAGGTATGCAGAGCAAATTTTTGAAATAGGCCTATAAACTTGACTCAATTTTTTAAAAACTCCCAACAGTGGCTTTGACTGGGGATGGTTGATTGCAAGATCAACACAAGAATCCAGATATCTTTGGTTAAGCAGACCACCCAAAAACAGATCATTCTTCTCTTCTCATTTCTTCTCTTCCAAAATAGGGCTTCCTTATTCTACCCAAAAAATAGGGTACTTTATTGAAAACCACACAACTGAAAGCAAAGCAACTGTACAAGATATACAAACAACTCACAACTGATTATAACTCCTCCACTTACAAACATTTACCTCTGTCAAAAATCTGATTTTCATCACTTGACATATTGATCAAAACAAAGGCACCTTCTAGTAACAACTGAGCATGATCATTATAATCAACCTCTTTTGTCTCATTACTGAAACAACTAGTGTGCATACCTTTGGTTTGATTTTGAACTTTGTGATCACACACTATTTCAACACAAGTAAAATCATGAGACAAATCACCATAGAGGCATTCCCACAAACTGACATACCTTTCACTGTCCCACTCAACTCTATCATTTGCAAGGACACCATCATGCTGAACTTGAAAAATAAAACACTCATTTTCAACATTGTAGTTCCTATCAGCACATACCTTATTATTATTTAAATCAATAGAATGAGGGACACTACTAACCAACTGATGCAAACAAGGAACATGAACATTACCATCCAGATGTGATACTTCACTATGCTGATCACACCTCATACTATCCTTGCTTATCAAACTGAAAACCTCTGCATTCTCAACATCCCATTCATGGAAAAGAATGCATACCTCCGGCTGAAGCAAATCCTCAGCTAACTCTTTCTCTTTCAGGCTCACATCCACCTGAAACACTTTCATTTGTGGTTTTAAATGGTCATCACATAATCCATGCCTCTTACTTTCATCATGAAATAAGTTTTCACAACATATGCTATTGTTGTTTGGAATTCCATCAGTATTATGGACTGGTTCATCATTTACAACATCTGGCTGATCAGTTATTTCTTCATACAAAGGGTTAGAAACAAAATGGACAATCTCTTTATGAACATTATGACACTGAAGTGATTGGTCTGTATCTATATCAGCATTGAATAAAGCATTAGTAAAATTGCTAAAGACACCATCCATTCGATCCTCATAATCATCTTCATCAGACAAAGAAGAAAATGAAACTTGGCTGGAACAATCCTCAGTGTTCCATGTTTCATATTCATGAGATTTTATTCTATGACCATCATTCTGAAAATCAAGATAATCAAACTTATCTTGCCACAACTGATCTTCTTCACCAATTGAACACTCGTCATCAGCCAAAGAATGAACATGAACATCGCTGCCATTCACTTCATCAGATAAGTTTTTAGCATGTTCACTAAATCTTTCTGTCATAAAACCATCTGTTAGATCAACATGTTCATCAAGTATACAAACATTCAATTCACAGTCCTTTTCCGAAGAATCCTCTTCACTATATTTCAGAAGGTCTTCATCAACAGCTCGAAGGCTCTCCAACATTTGAACTTTCTTATCCACAACTTCAAGAGCTTTCTTAAGTTCTGCAATCTTCTGGACTTGCATTGCACTTTGCTGTTCCATGTGAGATTCCATAAACTTTTGTCCATCCATGTGTGCTATATCTTCATCGCAATCATGTGTACCATTACAATTTTCTGAATTAACATTGTGCATATCTTTCAAAAAAGAAAGATTATCAACATGATTACAAGAAGCAAAATCTGAAGTGAAATTTGAAAAAACATTTACTTCATCCTCAACACAATTGACATCATCAATGTTTAAAAGAGGATCAGCTATTGTTCGCACCAAACAATTCTGATTTTCATCATATTGCACACTTTCACTTGCACAAATAGCAACACTTAGTAATCCCTCTGTATTTGGTATTTCAACATCAAATACATCAGCAGCATGTAAAGATTGATGGTCATCACCATCATTATTTTCACCAATATTATCCTGGAGAGATGCATAATTCACTTGGTAATTGCCAGTCACATAATCAACATAACCGGCATACAAATCAAATGGTACATATCCCTTGTATATATCTGTCTCTGTATCAACATTTTCACAACACTTCCCACTAATCATTCCATCATTACTGCGAGAGACAACTGACATTAATGGCAAAGGTTCTTGACTCTCATTCAAATCTGAAACACATTCATCATAAAAGCCATTTGGAACTGCAAAGCTTGATGCACCTAGACACGGAGTGATTTGCTCAACTTCATATGGTATTCCACCATTGAAGGTGCTTTGGTATGAAACAACAGCAGACACGAATCTCTTCGAGATTCCAAACTTCAAGTTATTTTCTATATCCCTGGCTATGTTAAAGGCTTCATACAAGGTTTTGGGTTCTTTGTTTCTCAATAGGAAACCCATCTTCTCATCAAATGCACTCATATAAACATCCAGACATACTTTATCATCAAGTTTATACTTTCTAGAAATTTTGGACAAAGCTTGTGAAAATCGGATATTAAACATTGGTACCAATTCATCTTCCCTGATTTGTATACAGGTGAATTCTTTTAGCAAGTCGGAATCACTCACCTTCTCATCGAATTGATCCATGAAATCTGAAACCAATTCTTCCCATGAGGTAATAGAATTCATTGGCAGAAAAGAGAACCAATCTCTTGCATCTTCTTTTAATGACTGAATAAACAACTTCATGCATACATCTTCTTGGCAAATTTCGAATTCTCCTATCAAATCTGAAAATCTTTTAACATGTTGACATGCTAATTCTGATTTCTTCCCACTGAATATGGGCAAATACTTTCTGATTTCTATGGGTATGGGATTTGGGTAACCTGGAATATCTCTGAAATTTAGAGCAGCATAATGGTTCATGATGAAACTTCTCCTATTATATGGTTGTGACACTTCACCGGGCATGGCTCTATGTGGAAATACACAAGGTTGAAAATCTTTACTACACATTTCTTCCTACTTCCACAAATGATATACAACCTCGGATAAAAGAATGAAACACTTCAAGCACAAATCCTTATACTGAAACTGTTCATAACATTGCTTGACACAGAACTTTTCCAAATTTGCATACTATAACAGAAGAACATACACTCTGGATATTTCAGTAGAATAGATATGCAAATTAATTCGAAATCCTTTCTTTCCCTCTAGACTAGTGCTGTTCACTGAGTGGGAAAACTATTTTAGTAATTCGAATTTTCAGAAGAAATTGTTTTGCATTTGAAACCTCTGAAAATACCTGAAGATTTGCAGCTATAAAACTTGTAGATCTGAAGATTTACTTCACCTTTAGCACGGTCTTTTATCACAGAGTCGCCACCTCTTGCATAGAGGATATTTTGAATAGCAGAATGCCATTCAATCAAAAATTTAATTCTCTTTACTCCTTCGATCTTGCTGCAATAAACATTCTTCCAGGTTGTTTAATACTGGTATGAACCACAGAGTCGCCACCCAACTAAGGAATTGGGAAAATTTCACATATAGCTGAAAGAACTTCTCACAACTTTCAACCATGCATTCACTGTTACTCCTTCACAAAGTATGATATGAAACACATATCATTTTGCAGATCCAAAACAAGGAGCATTTTCTTCACCATGAAACCAATTTACACTCTGTTCATACACCATGGACAGACTGGCTGGATATGAAATTGACAGGACTAGGAACACATTCAACCTCTAACCATATCAATCAAGCATTTATATCCATTTATTCCCCAGCAGAGTCGCCATTTTTGTTGTTCACCAAAAGTGATAACCCAAGAACACCTGCAATTGATCTATGAAGTAGCCAATTCAATCTATGAAGAACTTCAGGGCTTGGACAACATGACAAGGATATGAATCCTTCTACTCTTCAGGCTCTGCAAAACCTAGGCGGGTATACCTTTGATGCTTAGAATTAAACCTATTACACATCTATGACAGCATCAACATAAACAGATAGATCTCACTAAGGCTCCAAAACAAGTAGTTTATTGCAGATGGGCTAGATCTACACATGAAACTCAACTATGCTTGAGCATGAGATAGATGAAACATTTCAAAACATAACATACTAAAGGTATTCTGATTAGATTTTAAATTGGTTTGAGAACCCCTTTAATTGCAAGATCAGTGCCTTATCCAAGGGCAACAGAGTCATACATCAAACTATAAATGAAAGCTTCGATTGCAAATCCATCTTCATTATTAAATATTCATGCATTAATGCCTTGCATAAATGCATTACTAAGATCATTCACAAAATCATCAGATCTTGAAACTATATTCCATTTTTTATGACTTATTACAGAATTTAAATCCTTCCTTGAAGAATCCCTGCAAACAATCATAACTATCTCCTTGAGATAACAAATTTCATCCTCCTTGAGGATCTGATTTGATAAAATGGAAATACAAATCTAGAGACAATTCTGTGTGAATTTATGTATGCCTTACATACACAAGAACCTGCAACTAAGAACACCTATACGAAGAATTGAACTCCATTACTAAAGGAAAAGCCCTGCCCTGTACAATCTTCAAGAATGCTCAAAATTGGAAGCCATGAAAACTGGAGTCATTCTCACAGAATTCTGGAACCCTTACAACTGAGAAGAATTCGGAATAAAAAGAGGAGAGAAGAAAATCAAATCTGCAACTGAATTGCCAAGTGTCTCCTCTCTAACTGAATTATGTTCCCGTGGAAACTGCTTCTAAAATATCTCACATTTGTCAAAATTAACTTCATAATCAGATTCCTCGCTCCCAGAGCTTTCCGGCGATATATAATACTTTATACTTTGGCCAAAAATTGGACCCTGGGCGAATTAATTCTCATCATGGATCCATCATTTAAATATTTCGAATTTCAATATAGTCTAAACTATATCATTTATTCATTTAAAATTTGATTTTTGCCTCCATTTGTGCTCTGACGCCTCGCCACGTGGCGGCCTCTGATTGGCTGATGGGGTTGACCGGATGCCACCTGGGATGACACCTCATCATCGCCACGTCATCTGCTTCGTCACTGCCACTTGGCCGCTTGCTTGTATGCCACGTCATCGCCACCTACGTGCCACGTGGATGGATCTCGTTCACTTTCGCTATTTCGCAGCCTTAACTCGCGTGCATCTTCCCTTTGCGAAATAGCGCGCACCGTCGATCCATCTCGAACCTGCTCACTCGTTAACCCGACCTTCGTCTGCAAAATTTTGCTTGTTTGCCTCGGGAAGTGTGCATGCGTGGGGTCCACTTGGTCTTCGTCCAGTCAACTCTTCCATCACCTCGGGAAAAGTGCTCACGTGTGGGCCCGCCTTGGGCGCCCATGGGCACCTTGTGTCAAAAGCCTTTATGGCTTAGACATTATATTACTGTACGTTTTTGTATATAAATACCAAAAACGTCCCTTTCCCAGTCAATGTGGGATAATGTGTTTGCCTGTAGCTGCACTTTGGAGCTTTTCTCCTGGGTTTTAATGGCATTTTTCCCTTTCTTGCAAGTTTTTATATTTACCTCTTCCTCATACCACGCGAAGCCTGCTGCATATTGTTTGTTTCACCATGTTAGCAAGGGGGGAATGGCTTCATACCAGCCAATTGCCTTTATTTAAAAAAAGACAAACATTTCAATGCCCTCCAACAATCATGTCCAGCAGGGAGGAACTGATTTCATTTGTTGTGTAAACTTCTTCAAAATTACATTATGCTTCAACAACTCACCCATCACATGGATTTTGGGAAGATGGCTTTACATCATCCAATGTGCATTTGATTTGAGCTACTGCTGCCCTTCTCCAGCAATCACGTGGGAGGAGAAATATGGTTTTATAACTTCAACGCATTTCCCCATTTACCATGCTGCCTGTTGCACATTGCCATCAATTTCATGTTACCAGCAAAATGACTGCTGCATAGGAATGGATACTTCAGTTTTCTACACATCTCACTCTCCACACAGCAGGCAAGGATGAGATTTTGGGAGATTGGAGGGGTGATTGGCAGAGGGGGAAACAATTCTACAATGTTACATTTGTTGTAGAAGATGCTTCCAATGCCTTTTACATGCCACGCTGCCACTCCACACAAAGCAAGAATAAATTTGGCATTTTCAGCTTGGAAGTATTTAAATGCCCACTTCAACTCACAGCATAATAGGAATTGAAGATTGATTGCTGCTGGTAATTATACGGACTGTGTTTTTTCTTTTTCAATTGCCAATGCATAAGTTTTATTCTGAAAATTGTCTATTGCCAGAGTAGAAAAGGACTTCTCTACTCTTTAAAATATACTCTTTCTGAATTGGGAATTGTCTCATTGACCATGCCAATCTCTTCCTCTTCCATACCAGGACTAGAAAATTCAACAAGAATTTATAGTAACATTACTATGCACTTCTGTATATTTATGCATCATGAAGTTATGCACTAAGAACATTGTCGCCATAAAAATAAAATGCACAGGAATGAGCCAGGTCGGGCCCCAAAGTGGGTCCGACTAAAATTTTTTTTCGTTTTCACGCAACTGACCTCTGGAATATCTTCATGGACCTCAAACACACCTCTGGAATCGATCGGCACCATTTTCGGATCATAAAATTGCATTTTACATCCTTCAGGCAATTACGCCACAATTTTCGCATTTAATCGCGATGACGTAATTTTCAAACCTGTCAAAACACCTTTCTGGAGCTCGCCATCTGACAGGCGTGTACTTTGATATACAAGGATGATATCTACCAAATGGTTTCTCAAGACGAGTCCCGAGCGAAGAGATATTAATTTTTGAAAACGGCCAACTGGCTTTGTCGACACTGCGGACCTGATGAAGTCAATGTTCTGGCAACACATGATGCCTTTCTTAAAAATACCAAACGAACTCCGTAGGCCCTCAAATTTGGAACATAGGTACCTTTAAGTACATATTAAATCTTTGAATTCTCAGTTCGATCACCAGACTGACAGAATGCAAATGGCGCGCTCACCAAAACGGCTACATTAACTGATATAACACTGGAAGTGCGGATAACTGAATTTGATGGCAAAATGAGTCCTTTTGAAAACCGATCAAACGGATTGATAAAGGCTTGAAATTTGAAATGTATCTCACCATTTATACCAACATTAGCTCGGAACAAACATTCTGACATGATGCTCACCAAAACATTTTTACACTTGTGCAAACACACAAACTGCAAACGGATTCGGTTTTGAAAACTGAGCAAATGGATTCGTAAAGACCTGAAATTTTGCAGGGTGACTCACATTTATGCATACAATTGAATCCATTTTGAATTTCTCCATGATGATCAATAGGGAAAAAGATGCAATCGCTCAAAGAAGGCTACTCCATAAAATCTGCATTTGTGCCTAAAATGTGCTTCCAGCTCACCCCTCAAAATGGGTACCTCATAAACTTATCCAAAATGAATTCTGAAAGTTGCACATCACTGAATAGGCCAAATGAAAGGTGTGGGACATGAATCCCGAGCCTTACCCTCTGAAAATCAACTGGCTCCATTTTACCCCCTTGCTAACTAGGCCATTCAAACTGACTTATTTAGGTATGCAGAGTAAATTTTTGAAATAGGCCTATAAACTTGACTCAATTTTTTAAAAACTCCCAACAGGTTTTTTTCCTTCACCTTCAACTCCAAAGAAGACATGAACAAAGCTCTCTGTGAAGGTCCCTGGATGTTTGGCAAGTCTTCCCTAGCTCTCCAGAAATGGGCTCTGAATCTAGTCCTGGATGAATCCTTCTTCATTTCTACACTAGTTTGGACATGCCTCCTAGGTCTCCTGCTTGAATACTGGAATGAGGAAGTTTTCAAGGGCATTGCAAAATCCTTTGGAGAACTCTTATCGATTGACCCAATGACGGAGGCTAAATCAAGGTTAGTCTTTGCTCGCATTTGCATAAATGTTAACCAATCAACAGATATGCCTCAATCCATAGATATCATTTCTAAACTAGGAAAATGGTCCCAAGCTATAGAATATGAATCTCTTCCTTTGGCCTATTTCCTCTATAAAAAATCAGGGCACTGGGCAAAATCCTGTCCGCTCAAAAAAGGCAAGGAACCTAAGTCAGATAGTATTCCTAAGAACAAAAAGATTTGGCAAATGACAAACAAAAAGTTAACCCATCAATATCCAAAAGCAATCAAATAAAGGATGCAACAAAACATATGAATGAAGCCAAGAGGATCGGGAGTAGCAACAATGACAAACAGGATTGTGTTTGCTCCAACGACCTTCCAGAGAGACTCATAGAAGTAGAGCCAAGTACGGAGTTTTTTAACAAAGGAAGCCCAGTGGCCCAGAAGAATGAAACTGTTATCCAGGAGAAGAATGAATCCATTCCGGACCAGAAGGATGGATCAGCTTGCCAGGAGAAGGAAGACCCATCTCCAGCTTCTTCTCTCCCTAAATCGGCTGACTCAATCTTTAATGACTTTAATGAAGCCCAAGACCCCTCTGATTCAATGCCCTTATTGCTCTTAACCAATGGAAGCCCCAAGCCTCTCCTTTGCAAAACCCCTCCCCAAAGAGTGATTTTGTTGGATGAAACCCTTCGGATTTCCAGGTCGAGAGAAGGAAAATTGAACAAGGAGGATCTCAAGAAAGGAATCTCAACTAGAAGCAAGATTAAGAAAAAGGCAGATGTTGGAAACAAAAATAAAAAGCAGGGAAGGCCATCCCTAAAACATCAAAAGGAACAGGAAAGTTGGAAGAACCATGATGATGGAACATAGTGCTCCATCAAGTCAGCCCTATCCCCAGTTAAAATATGAAGATTATATCCTAGAATATTAGAGGGCTAAATGCCCCCCATAAGAAGGATGTGTTATGAAATGTCATCAGAGATCATAAACCAGATGTGGTCCTTGTTTAGGAAACCAAGATGAATAAAGAAAAAGTTGAAAGGATCAGAATTTTCAAAAAAACAGAGTCATAGGAACTAACTCGGAGAGGGCCTCTGGAGGAACTGCTTTTTTTTGGAACAAAAATACTATAACAGGAAAGGAAATCATCTTTGTCTTTAATAGGAACTCAGTTTTGCTTGAGCATATTAAGGACAACTTTGTCTGGGTGTTATCTAATGTCTACGCTCCTAACTCCAAATCTAGGAGAGCTAAATTCTGGAAAAGCTTGGCGGCTGACAGACTCCAGTTTGCTGATCAAAGCTGGATTATCATGGGAGACTTCAAAACCCTACTCAGAGATGAAGATAAGATGGGAGGAATCCCCCTTCATCTCAATGGAAAACAAGACCTTATGGACTTCATTAATGATCAAGCTCTCATTGATGTTGATCTCCAGGGCATCAATTACACCTGGACTAATAGAAGAATTGGAGCTGATTTGATTCAAGTCAGGCTTGTCAAATCCTTAATTTCCCCTGACTGGCTTTCTAAGTATAGTTGTTCCCTTGGTTTTGTTATCAAAATTGGTTCAGATCATTTCCCAATCTCCTTTTCTGCCAACTCCTTTTCGGCTAAGAGAAATTTCCCTTTCAGATTTGAAAAAGCTTGGCTTTCCCACCCTTCTCTGGAAGCCTGCATTTCTGAATGGTGGAACTCTGAAGTGGAGGGTAAGGCTCTCTTCAGAATTGCTAAAAAGCTCAACATCATTAAAGCCAAAATCAAAATTTGGAACAAGGAGATCTTTGGGGACATATTCAAGAACAAAACTCAAGTTAAAGCCAACCTAAAACTTGATCGGGATAGTATCCAAGAGATGGGGTTGTCCGAAGATCTCAGAATGGCTGAAAATGACCTGCTTACTAAATACCACTCCATCATTTCTAATGAAGAGACTTTCTGGAGACAAAGATCTAGAGCTTTGTTCCTGAAGGAAGGCGATAAAAACACTCACTTCTTTCACTGAACTACCCTTAAGCACTGGGCAGCCAATAGAATATCCAAACTCACTTGCAATAAAGGAATTCTTACTGAGGATTGTGATATCAGAAAGGAAGCTCTCGAGCATTTCAGCACCTTGTTGGGTGATGTGGACAACCTGGATCTCACCAAGCAAGAGACTCTCTTACAAGCCATTCCTTCTAACCTTTCGGAAGTTAACAATTGCCTCTTATCCCATATTCCTTCTAATCTTGAAATCAAAAAGGCGGTGTTTTCCTTTCAAGGTGATAAATCCCCTGGCCTAGATGACTTTCCCATGTTTTTTTTCCAAAAATTTTGGCACATAGTGGAGGGGGACATTTGCAATGGTGTTAAGGAATTCTTTAGCTCCAAAAGACTTCTTAAGGAACTGAATGTGACTTTCATAGTTCTTATCCTGAAGACTCCCGGAGCTGATTCTCTCAACAAGTTTAGACCCATCAGCCTCTGCAACTCTGTTTACAAGATCCTTTCCAAAGTTTTGACTTCCAGGCTGCTTGATGTTCTCCCAAGGATTATCTCTATCCAATAGAATGGCTTTGTTCCTGGAAGATAGATTTTGGACTCCATCATCTCTATTCATGAAAATATCCACTCCTTGACAGTGGCGAGCAAATAGGGATTCTTCCTTAAGTTAGACATGGCTAAAGCTTTTGATAGAGTAAACTGGCAGTTTCTCCTCAAGATTATGGAATCGTTTGGTTTTGGTGACAAATTTATTCAGCTCTATTCTCAACTCATGGGAACTTCCTCCTCTGCTGTTATTGTCAATGGCTCCCCATCTAACTTTTTCAAAAGCTCTAGAGGTCTCAGACAGGGAGACCCCATCTCCCCCATTCTGTTTACTATTCTTGCCGAATGCCTGGGCACATTCATCCTTAAAAATGTGGAAGAAGGCAATCTTAAAGGCTTGAGACCTTCTTCCTCCAATGCCGTTTGCTCTCATGAACAATTTGTTGATGACTCCATCACCATGGGGGAAGCCACCATCTTGGAAGCCAAAAACATGAAAATTATTCTTAATACCTATGAATCAGCCTCTAGTCAAAAAATCAACTGGGATAAAAGCTCTTTGTTCTTCATTAACACCCTAGCCCAAAGGCAAATTAGAATTGGTAGGATTCTTGGTTGTAACATTTCTGAGTTTCCTTCAACCTATTTGGGGCTTCCTCTCTGTCTCAAACCTGAGGATTCCTTCTGGAATAAGTTAATTGACAGACTCAACTTGAAACTTGCTGGATGGAAAGGGGTTGTCCTTAGGCTAGTAAAGTTACCCTACTCAAAGCCACTCTCCAAAATCTTCCAGTGTATGCTCTTAGCTTGTTCAAAATCCCCTCTAAGTTTGCAGAAGCTATTGAAGGAATCCAAAAAAATTTCCTCTGGTCGGGAGTGGAAGCAAAAAATAGAATCCCCCTTATAGCCTGGAATAACATTTACTCCCCTAAGGCCTTAAGTGGGTTGGGCTTAAGAAGTATTAGCTCCATGAATAAAGCTTTACTAGCCAAACAAATTTGGAGACTCAAAGGAGAGGAAAGAGAATGGAACTCTATTTGGAACCTCTATATGCAACCCTTTGAGGAAGAATTCTTTGACAATTCTTTCTCTATTGATGGATCTGTGATTTGGAATGCAGTGCAATCTGCTAAAGGTTGGGCAGCTACTGGCAGAACCTGGAACCCTGGGAATGGGAGGAAAATTAGATTTTGGGAAGACAGATGGATCCTGGATAAACCTCTTGAGTAAATCCCTATCATCAAAGACTGGTAAGACAAATTCAAATGCAGGTATGGAGAAATGGTTAGAGATTACTGGATCAATGGGAACTAGATTGACTTTAGCCAGCAGAGTCCAGATCTCAAGCTCCTTCAGATTGCTCTTTCTGCTAAAATCCCTACAGACAACAAAGAGGACATTTTAATATGGGGGAAAACTATGGATGGGAAATACTCTATTTCCTCTGTTGTTGCCATTCATAATGTTTCGGAGGAAGCCACCCCCATTTGGGCCAAAGTTTGGAATAAGAATTTAGTTCCCAAAATCAACATCTTCTTTTGGATCTTCATCCAAAATCAAATTTTAACCCTGGATAATCTTCATAAAAGAGGTATCATTTTTCCTAACATGTGTACTCTTTGCTGCGAGGAAGAAGAGATAGCTTGCCACATTCTCAATCAGTGCTCCATTAGCCATGACATATGGAAAATTATCCTAACTAGGTGGAACTTGAGTTGGGTCTTCCCGAATTCTCTCAGTGATACTTGGCTCCAATGGCATTGTCCCAACTCTAATCCTAAAATTGTGGAGATTTGGAAACTTACTTTGCCAATTGTCATCTGGAATATTTGGAAAGAATGAAATGGCAAGATTTTCAGAGATAAAAGGGCTACTCCTGAAGTGGTTGCTGACAAGATTTATAGGAGCATTTTTGAATGCCTCTATGGTATTGATTAGGGAACTGCTGCAAAAGAGGATTTCAAAGATAGATGGAACCTTTCCACCACCACTACTAGCAAGGAGAAAGGTAGAGAAGGCCTTGTATGTTGTTTCCCCCCATCGGGATGGATTAAGGCCAACTTCGATGGGGCCTCTAAAGGAAATCTAGGTAAAGCTAGATATGGGGGCATAATCAGGAATTTTGCGGGAAGCTGCCTTAAGGCGGTTACCGGTCCTTTGGGAAATCAATGTAGCCATTTTGCCAAAGCCTCTACTGCCCTGCATACTTTAATCATAGCCAAAAATCTTAATCATGATAAAATTTGGCTTGAGGGGGACTCTCTTAACATCATTAAGTGCTTAAAAGGGGAATTGGAGCTTTCTTGGTCCATTGAGAATATCATCATGAAAGCTAGAGAGATTATCGCCAGTTTCAAAGAAATTATTATTCAACATGCCTACAAAGAGAAAAACAGTGTTGCCAATTGTTTAGCGATTGAAGGAGTTAACTCTGACGTTCAAATGATTTGGCACGAGGAGGACCTCAACTCAAACATTAAAGAGATCCTCAAAAAGGACTGTTATATAGGGAGAGAAGGAAAATTAAATCATGACAAGTAAAAGGTACCACTCGCGCCACACTGGTAAGGCCATCATTACCTAGCACCGCAGTAGATCTCCCACTATTTCCAAAAATTTGCCACACGCTTTGTGGGTTATTCAAGGCAATAATTTGAATTGCAAAGGGAAAGAAATTCTTAATCTGCAGAGAAACAGAGTCGACACCCTGCATCCAAAAATGGGAGGAGATATTAGACATGAAGAACCTGACAACACGTCGACCTGGAAAGCTATGCCTAAAGTCTGGGCAAAGCTGGAGAAGGGCCATCTCACCAGCTTCATGGAAAAGCTTTAGGACTATGACAAAGGTAGGGTCAACCTCGCTATTTCAAAGATTTCTGAACACTGGTCTAATGGTTCTTTTAAGCTTTACAGAGTTAAATTTAAAGTGGATGCTGGGCTTATTTCTACTATAACTAGTATGCCCCACTCTGGGCTCAACTTCTTTCAAGACCTCAAGGTCTCCAATAATGTTGTGTCCCTATTCCCACACAAAGAGAAAGAGTGGGCCAAAATTGGCAAGGCTACTGGGGGCTACTATGATGCCGCTAACATCAAGAAGTTGTGGGGTTGGGTCCTGAACGCTATCATGGAGTATATTATAGTTGAAGGCCACTACTCTAGGGCCCACACTTACCACTTCGTGCTCTTGAACCATTTTAGACACGACAAAAAAGTGTCTTTGCCCTACTACCTTTTTCGATCCCTCGCCAGGTCCCTGAACAAGCACATGATGAACCCTTCTAGCCTGATTCTCCACTATGGGCTCCTGCTGCTTATCTATGAGCATTGCAAAACCCTCGCTCTACAAGAAAATAAGCAAATTTCTACCTCCCCTGGTAAAAGGAGGATGGAAGAGGGAGATACCAGTAAAGAGAAGGCATCATCTAGCAAAAAAAGGAAAAGCTCCCTCTGGCTGGAAACTGAGGACATTATCAAGGAAAGTAGTGGTATGGAGATGGATGACTCTAACGAAGAAGACAGATGGAAGGAAGAGGAACTGGGCAATGAGGAAGAAAGCAGATATTTTGAGCCTGGTCAAGAAAGCCCCATTCCTAGTGATCACCCTGGCAAGGACAATAACAATTTGATGGAGGATACGACTCCCAAGGATATTGAGGAAATAGAAGTCAGTTTTGAGAAGGAAACTAACAAATGCTCCAAGAAGAACCTAGCTGAGGAAGGGGATAGCAAGGATAAGGATAGTGCTGGCGAGGGGCTTATCATAGATAATCTCAAGAAGCTATCAGAGGCCAGAATGAATTTCGACAGATGAACTTATGAAACCTTAAAAAACCTAGAGAAGCATGGGATAAACTCAGACAAAAAAAGGGAGGATGAAAATAGAGAGCATGCTAACTAGAACCAGGAAATGGAGAACAAGGTAAAATCGCTGGAAGAGGGAAAAGAAGCGATGAAAAATCTGATGGGAATTATCCCAAGCATCCTTTCCGCTATCACCAAAAATCTGGAAGACATTGCTAAGGTCTTTGACCACTCTCCTAAACCGGTCATCGACTTGATCTGGAGGAGGAGACCATCCAGACTGGAAGTGCTGGCGATGCTACCCTAGTGGGCGAAACTGCTAAGAGAACCAGGGCCAGTGTCAAGAAAGCTGTGGCTACCATGGCCAAGGACCCCCCCAACCTCAAAGACAACATCAAAGAGCTGCAAGAAATAAGCAGCACCCTGGTTAAAGCCCTGGATAAAATCTGATTCCTAGATGGCCTGCTGGCTTTCAGGGGCTTTTGCTGGCTTTTCTCGATTTTATGCCAGTTTTTTTCCTTATGTTTTGTTTCTCTCTATTTCTCGCTGCTTTGCTATTTTAAGCTTGTAAAGGGTTTCGGGGTCCCTTCAAAACCTATTTTTTCATTAATTAAAAACAATCCCATTCTAAGGGAGTGATGAAAAGTAATTATACTTAATTTAGATATCATCCACGCAGTCATCTCCACACACATGCCAAACTAACAAGTCTGTAATTATCAACACTTTCACAATCCCTTCACACTTTTGTTATTAATTTTATTGCTTAGATTAATCACAAAGACTTTTCATTTAAAAGGATATTCCTTCCATTATCTTAATTTTGATATAATACTTTTTATTTATTCCTTATGCCTAATTTCACTCCTTGCAATATTCTCCCTTGACACACTATCAATGGTTCAATGAACATGATAAACATTACTCTAATCACATTACTAGGGATAGATATATCAACATTCAAAATGACCACTTGACACTTTAAAAGATCAAGGTAAAAGTTACATTTCCCAAGTCCAATCAAAAGAAGAAAAATGCCGACAATCAAAAAGTATTAAAATTAGCAACATGGCAAGTGCCATAGCTCAAATGAAAAGAAACATAAATTTAGTGGTCCTTCCATCATAAAAAAAATATAAAAGAAAGTATTAGCCCCAAAGTCACAATATACTATTCAAAGAAAGTCGAAAAACTGTCAAATCAAAACTCAAAACAAGGTGACCATTTTAGCCACACTATAGGGAGTAACCGCAACACATCACCCAAGATCACATGTCCTGAGTGCATTAGGAAGTGATTATTAGACTCTTAAGTTTTTTTAGATCATTTATATTCCTTTATTATTACGAAATATCTTATACACAAGAGATTGCAATCATTTTATAGATCATGTTCCATTTTGTTGGCATTTTGGATATGTTGATATGGTTTTGTCATTGATGTCAACACCTGTCATCACTTGTCAACACTTATCAGCACTTAGAGATTTTGGTTATGTTCAGTAGCAAGTCAGAGACTTATGCACAGTCACGAGTATTTGGTTCACTAACAGATTATATTGTTCACTGACACTTGGAATGACTTGGAGACTACTTGGTTATGTTGAAGACATTATTCGATCACTTGGTTTTCGCGATTTGGTTAATTTTTTATTTGGGTTTGCATATTTGTTGTTACCGACAAATAGGTCGAGGATATGCACCGGCGGGTATATCTATTCCAGATCAGCACGACACGTTATGGAGATGATTTATTATTATTGTAAATGCATTGAGCCGACATCATGCATTGGATATTGATTTATTTGTAATTGATTTTATTGTAATATATTTTAGTGAGCCGACCTATTCAATTGATCTTAGGCTATGGTATAAATGTAAGATCTCATTTGTAAGACAAATGTTCAAAGGTGAAAAGGATTGCAATAAGGTATATGCAAAAATAAGTAGAGCTATACACATAGACATCATTTGAAGGTTGAACGAAGGATTTTGTGAAGGCAATCAGAACTAAACCAGTACTAAATCTAGCATATGAAGATGCTATTTTGTGCAGTACATTATCATCGGATTTAACCATCTAGTTATAGTCAGTGTGACTCTCATTTTGTGATTGAGAATTGAGCTCTAGGCAACTGGCCTTTCTGCATGTGCAAAATCCATATTGTATACACATACTATCTGCAATAGTATCATTTGATTGTGGGTAAGGCTTCCCATTGTGGTTTTTCCCCTTATAGGTTTTCCACATACAAATATTTGTGTTATGTGTTGTGGATGTTATTGTCTTTCTGTTTTCATGCATTAATGTTTACCGGTATTGTAATTAACAGTTAAGACTGTCTACAGGCATAAAGTTTGATTTACCAGTATTAAGCATTAAGTTTTGGTTAAGTTAATTTTGGTTGAATTTATTAGACAATTGATTCACCCCCCCCCTCTCAGTTTTCTCCGGGACCTAACACATTTAACCTTCATGTGATTACTATTACAAGTAACACTTTCTAATATAATTCACTATCCATTTAGGGTTATTAGTAACAATAATTATATTCTAACAGGTGATTGCACTAACTGTACCTTTCTTCATCAATTCTTCTTGGGTTTCCATTAAGTACCTGTGAGGCCCCACCTTGACTCAATCTGACATTTCAGTGGTTTTTATATTGAGACTATTACGAATACTTATTTTTATGCATTTTGGATTTAGAACTTATAAGATTTCATGATTTGGATAACATTGCTATATATTGAGGATTTATTTATATGCTTTATGATATAGAACACTACATGATTTTTGAATAGGATGAATTTGTGCTGATAAATGTCATTATTGAATTTGCAAGACTTTACTAGGATAATAGAATTATGATGTATGTTTAAGTGTGGATCAAAATTATGAGAATTAGGATGAATTGCTTATGTGAAATTGCTTGGATATAAGATGTATTAAATTGTTTAGATGTAAATTGTATGCAAGTGATGATGTGTATTATTATTCTCGTGATTTATATTATATGTGGTTATTTGAAAGTTACTAATGTGTAAATTGAGATGCGCAGGAAGTTATCCATGTGACCATGGAAATATTATGGAGAACCAAACCTAGACCTATGTATGTTCGTAAGCCAGGGTTTGTCTATTTGGAGAGACAACACCCCGTTTGTGTTGTATTTTATTTGTAACAGTATATAATGCATGTGTGTTAAGTGTTATTTAATTGATTTGTGTAAAATCCACAAGAGAGGATTTCATGTATTAAATTATAAAAGTGTTTTCTTTGTGTCACTTGACACGTGTGGATTTAAGTTTGAATTTTTATTTTTGTCTCTTGGTGGGAAAGTGTTCAACTATAGTTGCTTTCAATTAATGTAACGTGATGTCATAAATACCTTGGGTAAAGAATCTTTGGGATGGTCAACATAGGTTTGACCCGAAAATAAACTTCAGAGGGGTTTAAAAAGTGTTAAATGAACACCTAGGGGTAGTTTAATAGGGTTTCCTAAAGCCCATAAGGTATACCTAAGGGTTAGGGGTAATTTAAGGCAAGTTTCTACTCCCAAGTGACCTTTTAGACATCCTAAAAATTGACTTTTCTGAGTTGTGCAAAAATTGAAATTAGAAGATTGAACCTAGTTGTAAACTTTCCTTTTCGAATGAGAGTTCCCTTTCCCATTCTATCTTACCTTCCTCTTTAGTTTTTAGAAACTTGTGAGAACTCTCACAAGGGGCTTCTTAAGCAAGAATTATAAAATTTGTGGGTAATCACCCACTCTCCATTTTTGGAGACAAGAGAAATTTTGAAAAGAATAGACTAGATTTCGAGTAGAGAATTTTGGCTAAGGGTAGAAGGAGAAGAACCATGGAATTGGGCTGCTCATCCTCAACAAAACTAACCTACCTTTGGGCAGATTAAGGTTGGTTGCATTCTTCTTAAATGACTTTCTGTTTGCATGTGTTTGAAAGTAATGTTGGTGTAAAAGATTTGCTTCTTTGCATGTTTTTTTTTGAAATTTCATTGGTATTTTGTGTTATGTATTTTTGGGAGTAATCAAGACCTCTTACTCTTGGGAGAGAGGAGGATCTTGTGGGTGGTAGTAGTGATAGCCCTCGAGTGAGAGACTCTCATTATGAGAGCGATCACAAGGGATTTTGTGTGACCCTTGCTACATGGCCTGTTTGTGCAATGGGGGTCATAAGGAGGGAAATAAGGCTTGAATGCCTTGTGGGGCATAAGGAATAAGGGGTTGCTATTCTTGATGTATTTGGTGTGCCATGAGGTGGCTACATGTTTTCTATACTTGCAGTTCTCCTCAGGGTATTTGGTCCACTACCACCCTTAAAAAAGGTCATCACCAAGGTGTGGTGCAGTGTAGCCGGGATGGGAGTGTGTTTGTATTTGTGTGCATTCTATCCTTTGTGCTTGCATGATTGTTTCCCATCTAGGGCTTGGTTCTCCGAGCTCGGGGGTGGCTACCAGTTAGCCTAGGCTGGGAGGTGAGCACTCCATGGTCATAGTTTTGATTTAAAATGCAGGATTGTCGGAAGAAAGGAGTAGGACAAATGGAAGGTTACAGGAGTTATTTGTTGCAGGAAAATAAGTGTAAATGTAATTATTATTTGAAAAAAAAAAGGTCCTCTTTTATTGGAAATGAGAGACCCATTGTATAGTGACAAGATTGTTTTTGAAATACGAATCTTTCAAAAGTTGTATTTTTTTTTTAGTATGTTATTCATTGCGGAAAAGAAATGTGTATTCCTAAATTTAGAATTTTTCCAAAGTTCAAAATATTATATCTGATGTGTTTATAACAAAATGCAAAGCAAGATAGTTATTTAATTCTTATGCATTCTAAATAAAATAAAATAAAAGGAAAATAAATAGATTAGAGTTGCATGCATGTTATAGTCTGCATAAAAATCATTTAAATTCTATTTTCTGTAAATGCATTTTAGTACATTATAGTTCTGGAAATGGTCTTTTCGTTTATTTCAGAAATTAGTAACTAAGATAGATAGTTTACCTAGTCAATGTAAATTTAACTTGTTACAGTTGTTGTGTGAAATTAACTAAAATCAGTCAGTTACTTTAAGCATACGATAATCCAAATCTATCTTTTTATTAGTTGCTGTAGATTTTTGCAAAGTCTGTAAATTTATTTATTTCAAAAATGATAATCACAATTCTAATATAGTCTTTATTAAATAAAATCTAGATTATTTAGTTGCTGGTAAAACTATTAAATCTAGTCATGTATATAGCAGAAGGTAGAAATAAAATACCCATATAATTATTGCTTAGAAAAATATACCCTTGCTGTAAATGAATTAGGAAATTATTAATCCATTTATTTTTTTTATATATCTAAAATCAGAATACTAGGACCTATTTATTTCATAATTGCTGTCATATAAAATATATATATTTATATAAATATATAATTTTATTGACATGCAGATTACATGTATATCATTTTATATATATTTATATAAAATGCACTATTATAAATGATCACCAAAAAAATGTATTTATGCCTGCATGTATATAAAAATGCTATGAATATATATATATATATATATATATATATATATATATGTATATATATATATATATATGTATATATATATGTATATATAAATATATAAATATATTTATATATATATATATAAAAAAATATATAATTATATTTAAAAAAAATAACAAATTAAATTTTGTTTTAAATTAAAAAATATATATAATTTAAAACTTGTTGGGGCTCGGCCCCTACGGCTTACCCCGCAAGGCGGCCCCTCCGTTCTATGGGCGTGGGCTCCCCAGTGGCGGCCGCAGCCGCCACTGTGGGCCGCAACCCATAGTGGAAGGCCTCAGCCTCCACTGTGAGCGGCGACCCATAGCGACGACACCGCCGTCCCTGTGGGGAGCAAGCCCCTCTACACCCGCCCACTGTCAAAATCGCCATCGCCTCCCTTACTGCAAACTCAGCTGCATCCACCATGGCCGCCACCTGAGCTCACCCTGCAAACAAAGAAAATAAGTAGAGAGAAATATAAAAAAAATAATACAGAGGCATATATTTATATGCATATAATGAAGTGGGGTGTAAAAAAAAATATATAAAGAGAAAATAAAAAAAAAAGGGTTAGGGTTGCATGGAGATGAAATATATATATATATGTGTGTGTGTGTGTGTGTGTGTGTGTATTGTATTATTGTATATATATATATATATACATATATATATTTATATACGTATATATCATATTAGAATATTATTGCAAGGTTGTAAATAAATATATGAATGAATATATATATATATCCAATGATATATATATATATATATATATATATTTATAATTATAAAAGTGGAGTTGATATGAATTAAATATTAATGGGAAAAAAATGCTTACCCTTTTATAATAAAAGAAAAAGATGATTAAGGATTAAATATTAAAAGGAATTAATATTACTCCTTATTTTTGGTTGAGATTATTGGGATGTTATAAAATAAATGATAATGGGATTAATATTTATTTTATTGAGATAATTGAATTTAATTTTAACACAGCTATTATTTAATTGTGAGTTTAAAAAGGGTTGAAATATTTATAAATTGAAAACTATGGATTATTATAGACTTTTAATTAATTTAAATTTAGATGTTTGAAGATTAAACCCCTAGGGAAATTCAATCCTAAATGTCTCTTAATGGGCTAAAGGGTAAATTTTTAACCCTCCTAGACATAGATGCATGTGATTAAACACTATAGGAAAATATGCATTTGCAATTATGATCGCTCTTTTAGTTGACCTAGTTTAATTTACTACATAAGTTGGACAAGTAAAACTAATCATTAGAACTCTGCTTTTATTTCAATACTTCTAGTTACTTGAGCTAGTTAACTCTAACCATAGTTAAAACATAACATGTAGGATATTTCAAATTAGTCAAATTAATGTTCTAAGTTATGGTTTTAAAATTTTTTTTTTTATCCCATTCTTGCCCTGAATTTTGGGCATGACAGTACCTTAATATGTTAAATCTTGGTTCAATGATACATGGTAACTCATGCATCGACACTTTTATGTCTCTCTTACTAGTGGAGTTGATAGTTGGGTACAAAATTGATACTTGTATACTAAGAAACACTTAGGATTCATATAATGCAATCATACAATTTCACTAGGGACTTCATCTATTCTCTTAGAACCTTTTGCTAGCTCCTTGTACTTTCATTTCTAATCATCCATTTGTTCCCATCAAGTAGGAGCATGTTGCCAAATTACTAACATTTATGGTTAAGAACAATTAAGGGTGGAATCACTTGACAACTAATTTCTACTCCCTATACACTATGACTATTCTCAAATGACACGGAGAATTGACTTATTCTCACCTACTCCACTTATGCAACTATGAAAAATAAGGGGGTGCACACTCGAGAAGTGACAAGCATAGAAACCAACACCCACCTTTTTATTAAATTTTGATAAAAAAAGAAATTATCATTTTTCATATTACTTATTTTATATTTACTTGCTAGTTGATCATGACATATCACAGCTTTCGATTACCTTCAATCCAATAAAATCACCTTATTATCATAATATCAAGTTACCCTATTATGAAATAACATAAAGGTGTCCAATAATTACCAATTTCCCCATAATTTCCAAGTTCTCCCTTAGCTAACCATATAATTCGGCTCCTTATCATTGTTCTCATAAAACATTTTACACTGCCAACTAATTCTCATTAAAACTTGGTATTATAATACTGTTATATTATCCTTCCATAAGCCTTATCCAATTGCATGTTGTCTCATCCATACTTAATATTTCGCACACTTTCACACTTGAGTGCCATGATTTACAAACCTACTTTAGTTGTGCCAGGTAGTTAAATTGTGTTCCATACTATCTTGCATCTAGCTACTAGTCATGATTGGGTTGCACTTTTCTCCTTAGAACTTGAACAGATATAAGTTATTCATTCCTTGATTATTAGATCATGATTATTCTACACTCCTTGTACTCTAGTAGGAATTTTTCATGATTCCCAAATCATCTCTACTCTTTTTTCCATTTACATAATCCTTTCAAGATTATCTTCCCATAAAGGAACTAGTTGTGACTTTACTTTGCTTGATTCCCCAATTATAGGACATAACTATGAAAGGTCTTTAAGATTTATTGCAATTACGTGATTTAACCCAAAGAGGTTCATGTCTCATTTCTTCTTATTTCAATTTATCTATAGTATTACTAGGGTTCTCTTATCAAGGAGATTGTCATTCACCATTTCAGTCCTCATCTTCATGCCTATCCATCACTAGCTTCTCTACATTGATAAGAGAATTCTCTCCAAAATGTTCTCAATAGGTAACCTAGCATGGCCACATGCTTAAGGTACCTATCCATTAGGATAGGTTAATGCTTCTTCCCGAGATTCATAAGAGTACCTCTTAACTCTTCTACATTGGTGCCTCAAATGTTGATCATGGTTTTCAAACCACCATAATTTTGCATAGTTTAAATGTTAACTAGAACTGTCTCTACCTCAATCAAGTTGTTTATTTTGCCTTCATCTCATGTCTAACTAGCTTGCTTGACTTTCCATGTTAAGAACATATCCCAACAGATGGTATTGCCTTAGTTACCATCAGAGGTATTCTATCATAGAATTAACTCCTCATACTTGATTTGATTAGGGCAATTGCTGCATCTAGGTTCCAATTGATTGGTAACCTCAAATGTACTAATGATCTAAATTCTATTATTAAACATCAGAAATATTTTCATATATATATATATATTTTAAATTTTCATAGTCTTTGGGGTCCTACTAAGCCATAACCCTTATGACTAATAAGTTTTGAATTTCAGGGCTTTTGGTGACCCTTGGAACCCCTTGAATTGATATATGTTGATCCTTCCAAAATAATTTCACTTAAGTCTCACTTCATTATTTTGCAAGTTTTCACCTAGGTGTTAAATTCTGAAGTCATAGTCTGGATTGACTAAGTTATGAATGTGGCCCATGTTCTCTAGTGTGTGAACCTAGGGCTCTGATAGGTATTTGTCCCTGAATCTCTCTGTAAAGGTGAATAGAAATATGTGCCTTCAAATTTCTCTCATAGGGACGCAATCCGAAGCACCTCTCTAGACTCAATAGCCAAGCCTCAACCTCTACCCCATCGGTATATCCTACAAATGATGGTGGCTAAAGATGTAAAATCTCTCTGATCTTATCCCCGGGATCACGGGGTGCTCTCTAAAAAATTACTAGTGCCACTACAAAAGGTGCCTCAGGTAGATGGACCGACTCAAGCTCATGCTCAGCCTGGGCCTCTATACAGTTAGGAGGTGGAATCCTACTCCACTCCCTCGCTACAGATCTATGACTCTCAGAATTCTAGTGCTCTACTTGACAATCCACTATTGGGAGTCTATCTAGAACTATTCCTATCAGGTTTTGCGGTGCAACCAAAATGTCTTGGTTAGGGGAAATTGGTTGTTTAGGAGAAGCTTCCTGATCCCCTTCTGGATCCAGCTCATCTCAGACAACGTCTTCATGTGCCATGCGAGTATGCCTAGGACCCCTACTACACTTATGAGCTTGTTGCGTAATTGACGACATCCTTAATGATCAATAGACTAAAATAAAGTAAATAAATAAATAAATAACAATTTTTTATTTTAAAAAAATAAAATATTTAAAGCGAAATGTAATGGAGAAAGGTTCCTAGTGTTGGAAACCTTGCTCTGATACCAAAATGTCATGCCCAAACTTTTGGGCAAAAATGGAACAACAAATTGTTTTTTAAAACAACATAAATATACTAAATACTCTACGTTAAAAATGGGATAAATAAGTTTTGTCTTAACTAAAGGTTAACTCGAGAATTAAAAGAATGGTTTCCTAAAGTTGATTTAATTAACTCAACCATTATAGCATTAACATTTAAGGTAGTGTGAGATTTTGCCAAGATCAAGAGGCAATGGAAAGCACAAATAAGAGAGAATAAAATAGATGATAGAAATAAACTGTATTCTATCAAGATGAAAAATATGATCAACTGGATCATTAAGCATTCCATACAATGAATATAAGCTTGCTTATATAGGCAAGACTATATGGATATGTGAGCACACAAACATGACATGTGGGTCAATAAGAAACAAGGGTAGGTAGGAAATAGGTGTGGGTAGGTAGGAGAAACAATATAATATTCCACATGAGGTGGATCACCCACTGAATGTGGAGTGTAACAACAAGATCAACACCATAAAAGGTGGAAATTCTCCTACACACACTATCCCAATGTGGCACAAACACCCAAGTGTCTCATACCCAAACTATTATGAAATGCATTTCCTCAGTAAACTTAAGTATAGTGTAATAATATCCATGATGAATAATTATTTACACCAACACCCCCCCTTAAGTGCAACTTAGGGGAATGCACTTAAGTCTATAATGAAACTAAGCAATCCAAGATGGGTCCCAACTACTAGGCCATGTTAGGTACCCATGTACAAATGTGAATGCATGAAAACCAATGCAATAAAATCTCTCACAAAGTGGGGAAAGAGAGAAAAACCCAATGGGAAAAAACCCTCCCCCAAAAGAGAGATGAAAACTAGATACAAAGAACTCTCATAGAAGTATGTGAAGGACAAAACCCCATGCGAGGAAAAAGTCCCCCCCATATGAGAGAAGAAGAGAAGCTAGGAAGCCCCCCCTTAATGTGGAATCTGCACCAATGATAGAAGCTTGATGTATGAAGAAACTGCTCCATGAACGTCGAACAATATTCCTCCCCTTAGGAAGAAACAAAACCAAAAGTGTATCCATGAAGTCTCCCCAATCATGAAGGGAAGATGTATGAAGAAAACTCATGATGAAAGGAATCTCTGAAAACTGCTCAAGTGTCCCCATGTCGATGTTGAAAGATACCCCCTCCAAAGGTGGTAAATTGTGCCACACTGCTGAAAAAGGCACTCTAAGATCTAGTGGAGATGGATGTAGAACATGTCCCAAAGACTCACATGTCTCCTCAAAAAGTAAAGAGACCTCCTCCAATTGCTGTACATAAGTATCCACAATCATGTCAACCTCAAAAGAATGATCATGTAGAGAATGAACAAGAGGGTCAGAGTGTTCCCTCACAATAATCAAAGAAGGATCAACTTCATCAAAGAGAAGATGAATGTCATCAATGATGTCTCCCAAATCTGCAATGTAGGATTTCATAAACAAACCTGCAATGTCTATCAAGTAATTATCCCATGAATTTGAAGCTGGAAGACAATGAATATCCTGCTGCACTGAATCACATGAAGGCAAAACTGTCGCACTATCTGCATCATCAGGTGCAATAGGTGATGTGATATAAATATGAGGAGATGAAATACAAGGCTCAAGAATGGGTTCACATGTGAGAATCCCCATGTTCAAGTGCCCAAAGTTCTCCTCAAAAACTGAACCATCACAATAAGTGTGATCATCATGTGTAGAATCATCAAATGTGAAATCATCATCATCAACAAAATTTGAAAAGGAGTATAACCAAGATGCATGATCAACCACCCCAGTCGCAATGATAGCTCTAGTCTCCAAGTCTCGAATGAAAACTGACTCAGGTGTGAACTCCACAACTCTCTTAGTTGCGCCATGTGTGATTTGATAGATAGAAAGGAGATTGTTTGTCAAGTGGGGTACACACAACACATTATTGAAGGAGTTATCCCCAATGTCAATAGATCCTTTCCCAATCACATCCATGTATGTATGATTGCCCATCAAAATTTGTGGCATGGTGCAAGGCTCAAATGTAGAGAACATAGACTGTGAAGATGCCATATGATGAGAAGCCCTTGAATCTAGAAGCCATCTCTTTGAATCATGACTGATAGTAGCACAAAGAGCTTTTCCTTTTCTTGTCCCAAAAGAGTGAGTCTTCCCACTTGTAGAAGCCATGAATGCTTTCCCTTTTCCTTTTTAATGTGAGGAAGTGGAAGTTGATGAATCATCCTTCTTGTAGACATTAGGCAAATCAATGTTATGCTTTTTGATGATATGTGTGAGCTCATCAATCTTCTTAGAATGGCAACGATGCTCCTCATGACCAAAATTTTTACAATAGGCACAAGTAGGTCTCTCCCTCTTTGGTGAGTTATCCCTCTTGGAAGAGGATGTATCTCCTTGTTGTGGAGAGGATGATGCTTTGTCCTTAGGCTTTGATTGCCATTTCTTCTTGTTTGAGTTGTCCTTTCCTTGATTTCCTTTGTTCCCTTGATTTTCCACTAATGCTTGAGACTTAGAAGCCTTAAGAATGCCCATGCTTATCAACTTAGTTTGTTCCATCATCAACATTTCATTGAAATCATCAAATGTAGGCATTGTTTAGCTTGAACCCATTATCATCCTATGGGTTTGGAAACTAGAAACAAATGCTGCATATTCTTGTGGAAGCTTGCCTATCAAGTTGAAGATCAATTGAGTATCCTTCTTATGAATGCCACAATCTTTGAGTTGTTCCCTCAACTCATTTTCCTTAGTCACATAATCTTGTATAGTATCAAAGTTCTTTGGATCCAACATGGTGAGATCACTATCAATTTGATATCCCCTAATGTCATCAACTTGACCATACAAGTCTTGAAACTTTTGCCAAGCATCCTTGATTAGAGTACATTTCTCAATATGAAAAATGAGATCCTTTGATACATACTTTCTTAAGGTACCAATTGCCATGATATTTTTAGTGAGACAATCTAAGTGACCAACTGGATCAACCTTAGGATCAGTAGGAGCAACAATAGTTCCATCAATGTAATGAGTTAGTCCTTTTTCCATAAGTTTACTCCATGCATCAATTTTCCAAATAGCATAATTATGAGGAGTTAAGAGAGGAAAATTAGAAGAACCCATAGCAGCAAAAAAGAAGGAACACAAGAGCACAAAAGCATAAGAGACACCCCCCCAAATTCACTCAATCAAAGTACCCCCCCAAAATGATGATTTTGGCACTTTATATGTAGTGTGTGTACAATAGGCCACTTGCAAAACAAGGCTAAGTGGACTTCTGATTTCAATTTACAACTTCTCAAAATGAGATCTAAGAGACTTCAACAAATACTGCTAGTGATCTAAACTGAGATCCAAGCAAAATGCAATATGCCAAAAATGGCCAAATAATGAAAGTATAATTTCTACTTAAAATTATTGCAAACAAATGGCAGATTATGAAAGTAGATGAAAAAATATGCACTTTCAAAAAAAATGACACTTGAAAAGGAGTCCATATGAGCCCAAATGAAGCCTCCAAAGTTGTAAAAATCAGGATTTCATGATTTCTGAAAAACCTGTATCTGAAAATCAGAAAAATCCTACACCATTGTATAGACCATGAAATTCTACCCCCAAAAAAAAAAATTGCTCGAAAAAATGAGTCCGGATGAGTGAGATATCCCTATTTGAAAATTGCCTGCAAAATTATAATTTCTGCCGCAGCGTCAAACTTTAAATGCCTCTAGATTTGGCCTCCGAAGTCCGATTTGGATGAAACAAAAGGCAAAAATGACTTTCTTGGACCTCCTAAATCCAATGGTAACCTTAGATTTGACCCATCAAGCTTCAATAATAACCTGCAATAGAAAGATCCAAAATGCAAACCCCAAATAGCATCAAATTTTCTCTCAATTGGCAAACCAATGACACTCTAATGGCTCTGATACCATGTGAGATTTTGCCAGGATCAAGAGCCAATGGAAAGCACAAATAAGAGAGAATAAAATAGATGATAGAAATAAACTGTATTCTATCAAGATGAAAAATATGATCAATTGGATCATTAAGCATTCCATACAATGAATATAAGCTTGCTTATATAGGTAAGGCTATATGGATATGTGAGCACACAAACATGACATGTGGCTCAATAAGAAGCAAGGGTAGGTAGGAGAAACAATATAATATTCCACATGAGGTGGATCACCCACTGAATGTGGAGTGTAACAACAAGATCAACACCATAAAAGGTGGAAATTCTCCTACACACACTATCCCAATGTGGCACAAACACCCAAGTGTCTCATACCCAAACTATTATGAAATGCATTTCCTAAGTAAACTTAAGTATAGTGTAATAATATCTATGATGAATAATTATTTACACCAACAGGTAGACTAATTATACCCAAAAGGGTCATCACAACTTAATTAATTAATTTAACTAATTTAATTAATTTCCCTTAATTAAATTCTCCAATAATGAATCAAGAGATATTAATTATCTCAATAGTATTTAAATATTCAAGGACTAAATAAACTAACGTTAATTCATATTAATATAATTAATAGAGCAAGTGTGGATAACGCTTTTAAATTTAACTAATAAAGTTAACCAAATCGGATATAAATTCATTTCACAATAAGTCGAATTTGAATCCTCCTTTAAATATTAAATATCAAGTATATAATATTCGACCAATATTGACCTTATAGGTTAAAATACATTTTACTTTTTAATAGATTTAAATATTGAAATTTACAAAAGGAATTTAACTTAACATATAAATATATATATTAGCACATATATGCATAAATATAACTATATAATAATATGGATTTTATTTAAAGATAATATCCCCAAAATAATTGTAGGAATAACTTTCCTATTTAATTAACTAAAATACAAATGGGTTTTACCCATTTCAAATTGAAAAGGGTTTCCCCCTCTTTTCATTTATATTATTATTATATTTTAAACCCTAACTAAGGTTGAATTATTTCTTAAACTAAACTTCATTTTTTTAATTTTCTTATCAAGCTAACCCTAACCCGAAATTGGGTTAGAGATACTTTTCTCTAACACAATTTTTTTTGGCTGATTGTGTGTGTGTGTGCAGGTGCGACCATGGTGGCCGAGAAAAGGCGGGGGGGGGTCAAAATGCTCATGGCGGGTAGTAGAGGGTCAAGGATTAGTGGAGGCAGTTTGGTGGTGGCCGCATGATAGCTCACGGGCACCATTGTGGATAACCACAGTGGCGGCGGTGCCGCTCACTATGGTTACCCACAGTGGCGGCCGCAGTTATGTCCATTGTGGTTATCCACAGTGGCGACAGCGAGACGACCATTGTGGATACCCATAGTGGCAGCCGCAGTGTCACCCACTATTGTTATCCACAGTGGCGGCGGTGATGTCGCCCATTGTGGATACCACAGCGGCGACCGAGCCTCCACCGTGGTTATCCATGGTGGCGGCCAGGTAAAAAAAATTCTTTTTTATTTTATTTTATTTTTTAAATGAAGTAATTTACCCTCTTTTTTTTAATATATTTTAAGGGCAGCTTAATATATATATATATATATATATATATATACTCATGCACAAAATAACTATTTTGATTTAAATACTCTAATCTATTTAACTAGAATGTATAAATGTTACAATATATTTGCACAGACTTAATAATCTTTTTTTTTTCTTTTACCAGAATATTACATGCATGAACAAATATGATTTAAAATGTATATGAGATACAACACATATTTTATTAACTAATTTTTTTACAACATATTTGTTAGATGTAAAATAGTAGATTTTCTTTTTCTGAATATTTAATCATGCAGGTACAAATATATATATATATATATATATATATATATATATATATATATATATATATATATATATATATTGATGCCCTGCAAAATGGACAAGGTTAGTCTAAGATAAATAACACAAAACACACAAGAAACCGTTAGTGTTATTTAATCAAAGACTAACCTTGTCCATTTTGCAAGGCATCATTTGGTGAACCCGACGTGAATCCAAGCACCAAAAATACCATTTTAAAAAAAAAACTAACATGTTTGAATGTTGAAAATGTCACACAGGTTGCGCTTTGGCACTATTGAACTCGTTCTAGCGCTATCGACACTTGTTCTTTTAGCGCTATTGTTCTTACAATAGCGCTATTGTCTCAAGTTCAGCGCTTTTGGTACCATTTTGACGCTTTTGACGTTGTTTTGGCACTATTAACCCCTTTTTAGTGCTTTTGCCTCTCTATCTTTTCCCTTCTTTCAGCGCTTTTGAGTTAAATAGCGCTTTTGAGTTAAATAGCGCTTCTGTTCAAACACAGACTAGTGCTATTGTAACAGAATGTCGTAAAAATCACCTTGTAACCAAAAAAATTGAAAATTTTAGGCTTGTGGAAGCCCCCCTTGGACATAGATTTTACTAACAATTTGTTGTTTGTGCAGGTTTAAAACTCACCATAAAAAAATCACAAACTTGTCTTTTTGGTGCTTTTAAAACTTGAACAAAAACAAATCTTCCTTGTTTTCTAGTTAGACTCACTCGTCTTTTGGTGCATTAAAAATTGAACAAAAGAAACATTTTCTTTCATTGCAAGTTAGGACTCATTTTCTTTTGGGGCTTAAAATCAACAATTTGATTTCCTTGCATCAAACTAAAGAATTTACAAGCCACACTTCAAATTTTGGTGCAATTAAAAACTTACAATCAACTTGTCTCAATTTTGCACAAGCGATTTACTTTATGCAAAACATTCTTTTTTGTTAAGTTGACCAGGACTTCCCATTCCTAGTTTACAAAACATATTGCCTTTGAAAGATAAAAAGAACATCATGATTTTTGGAGCAACATCTCCAAATAGTTAGACCACATTTGCGATGATGGGTTAAAAAGAACAAGTGCTTTTCGTGTTTGGCACACTTGTGCAAAAATTCGGTCGAGTGGTCCTACCTCTAACACACACTATCCTCTCCCTTGGCTTTCGTGGTCCTAGGTGCAAGAGAAAAGTGTTAGTAGCACTCAAATTTTATCTTTTTAAGAGAGGCCTGCCAAGGGATCGATACTCTTGGGAATGACCTCGAGCGGTAAATCCTTCAAGCCGCTATATAAATCAGGGGAGAGCAAAAGCTGTAGCCTTGGGTATAGTTGTTCCTACAGTGTAACTAGCCGAAAGGACAAATGGGCCCCACCACCAGTTACAAGGCTCTTAAGTGAGTCACTGCAGAATGAACTTATGTCCAAAAACATCGAACATGACTAAACACCTTTAAGTAGTAGCCCACCCGTTCTATTGATTGAGGATATTTGCGATATAATTTAGTGCAAGAGCATAGATGGTTTTGCTCCCAAGATACTCACCATACATATTTCCTTGAGTAGAAACATAGCTTTTTGAAAAGTCACTTGTGGCTTGATAAAAGTGGTGACTCCCCCATCATAGGGATCATCTATTTGTTATGCTCGTGCAAGACTTAGTATATCACATCCTTACCTGCCACAACAGGATTCATAAGGTATGTAGTACCAAAGTCGAAGAAATATCAAGATGTGGGCTAAATTTATCACAACTGGCCATTTGACCTTAGGGATAAAAAGTGTTTGAAGTGTGTTCGTTTTAAAGACCAAGTGCAAATTGAGCCGACTTCAGGCTTTGGAAATACACCTTAAAATACATCTAAAGGAAGGGTCATATACAAGTCCAAGGATTGGGTTGATCTAGACCCATACTCATTTGTGCCTTTGGGGCAACATTCTTGTGTTTGTGTGCTTGCTTTGTTTTCTTGTCTAAGAAACATCAAAAGAAAATCACTCCCAAAAACAAAGTATTCATCCAACCAAACATTTCTCAAAACAACCAAACACATCAAAAACAAAGTGCAAACAACAAAGAGACAAATTTTATGACCATTCTTCACATCTTGCGAAAGAAGAAGCGTCATCAGAATATCAACTTGAAAAGAATACCATTAAGCTCAAAGGCTTTGATAAAAAGGAGGAAATTCTTCTATATAAATAGACAAATCTTTGTCTCCCATAGAGTTTTTCTGCGTCACATGTGTCTCTACCTTCAAGGCAAAACAAATGAATTTGATTCAGAAACATTGAACCGCAGAGCTTTTATGCAATATAGAGCTCTGAGTTATCACAAAAACCAAGGAGGTAAGATTAATCCCAACTTTTTCCCAAACGTCTGTATCACATACAACACAGCTCAAGAAATACGACCAACACCTGAAACGGAAGAGGTAGAGTTTGTCCCATTTGTAACACAAAGCTTTTATTGAAGTTGAAAACATTTCATTCATCATCTTATTCATACATCATCACTTCATCATCAATTCATTCCAAACTCTCAAAAACATTAAGAGGTTCTTGTCCCAAAGTTCTCTTTTAGATATTGCTTGAATGAAACACATCACATCACTTTTTAGATTGTTTCTACATCTAGGATAAGCTCATCCTAAGAGACACATCTACACAGGTTAAAACTAGTTCATGAGTGAATCCTCTCATTACTAGGTAGTTCAATCTGTAACACATCTCAGATTTCTCTACACCTTATCACATCCAAATCTTATCAAACAAGCAAGCAATTCAAAAAAGGAATTTCGGTTACATCTACCTTAAAAAGTGCTAGAGATCCACATGCAACACAATTCACCAATCATCAATCTCTCATTTCATCAAAAACTCATCATCATTTTCACACAACTTCAACAAAAGCTTGTAAGCAAAATGGCTCAAACCCGATCACAGTCAAGGCAACGAGAAATAGAAATGGAAGAAGAAGAAGAAGAAGAAAATCTCAATGAATTTCAAGAAGCACTTGGAGGAAATGCAAATGACGAAAACCCAAGTACTCCTACTCCTGCAACAATAGAAAGGGCTTAGCATAACCCTCTCTTTAACAAACTGTTGACGAAATACTCAGGAGCAATGCGGATACTCACTTTTTAAAGCTCGCTCAAGAAGGAGCAAAACTCCCCTCTGACTTTGATCTTGCCCAATTAAGACAAGCATCTGAAAGATAAAGTCACCATGAAGAGGAAAGAGGTAGAGATCCCATCAGATATAACATTCCTCGAGGTAACCCACCACCTCCTCCTCCAATTGAAATGGAGATGTTGCGGCAACAAGTCGGGAATCTTGCCCAACAACTTCATAGTGGTGTCAAGACCAACCAATTCTCACTCAATGACATCTGTTCTTATCCTTTTGATCAGAATCTTTATATGCCACCCTTTCCCTGAGGATTCGAAACACCCAAATTTGAAAAATATAGAGGAAAGGGAGATCTTCGTGATCATGTCAGAGAATTTCATTCCACTTGCCTCAAAGTGGCATATGAAGACACCTACCTAATGCGCCTTTTTCCCCAAAGCTTGGGAGGAACAACCACATCATTGTTTTCCCGACTACCAGGTGGCATTAGAACATTTGAGGAACTCATCCAAAAGTTTCTAGCTCATTACTCTCATAACATTGAATGCGACATCACCATGGCTGATCTGTGCAACACCAAACAAAAACCAGGTGAACTATTCTCAGTATTCCTGCAACGATGGCGTCAAATGTCTAGAAGACGTTCTCTTCAATTACTTGAATGAGAACTAGTGGAAATATTCATTTCCAACTTAAACGAAGAAATGGAATTTCACCTAGATGTCAAAGACACAGACTCTTTTAATGATATGATCACCAAGGGTTTGAAATGTGAAAGGGCACTTATCAAGAAAGGACTCATCAAAATATTTAATGAACCAAAAGATGGTCCTCGCCCACGCTTCAATAGCGATAAACCAAACTTCTGGAATAAAAACAAGAATATCGTCAATGATGGGGTTGTGGATGCTTAGACTATCCAAAATGCACAACCTGTGGTTCGGTTTGCAGGACAAAATCCTCCACCTCAGAATAACACAAATGTTCCTTCCAATCAAGGTCGCATCACATCTCATGATGAACCTAGACCTTGTCAGCAAAACAAAAATGAACATACACTCCCTTAGGGGAACCCATTGAAATAGTATTGCGACAACTCATTTCTCAAAATTTGGTCACTCTACCTAAACTATCAAACTATGAGCCTCAGGTCAAACCAGCATGGTGGAGAGATACTGAACACTGTGAATTCCATCAAGGAAGAGGACACAAGACAAGTAATTGTCACTGATTAAAAGATCTTATTCAGGATCTTATTGACCAAGGAGAAATTGAAATTGAAGGACATGACCCAAAAACAACAAATAATGATCATCTAATGTTCAAAAATCCACTTCCATCACAAGATCAAAGAGGTCCTTCCACTTCCAGGTGAGGCACTGATACCACAAATTATACGCAGGCTGCATATAATTACACTATAAATCATCTGTATGATGCCAGTGAACAAGTTGCAACCATAACCTTCAAAAATCCCAACTCAAATTGCAATATTGTTACACATCGCGGTAAGGTTACCATAAAGGCAGCTCCACAAGGCACCACTTTCATCCCAAAGCAGTACAATCTTGTGGAACAATTAGATAAAGTGCCTATACTTATATCCATTTTAGAGCTATTGTGCCTATCGCCCTCTCATAAAACTATCTTGGATCAAGCCCTCCGAGAGGCATCAGTCCCTGCAAATTTGAATATAGACCAATTTCAAGCCATGGTTGGAAGTCTAAAGTCATCACCTTGTCTCACTTTTTCCGAAAGTGACAACTCTTCCTTCCAGCAACCTCATAACGCCTCACTCCACATCAAAGGATTTATTAACCAACATAGGATCAAGCGAGTCTTGATCGATAATGGAGCAGGCCTAAATATTTGTACACTACAGTTGGTCATAGCATTGGGATATGCGGTAGAATCGGTGGATCCTCGTAAAAAGATCACAATCAAAGCCTATGATGATGCAGAGCGGTCATCCAAAGGAGCTGTGGTACTACCAATTCGAGTGGGCCCTGTGGTAAAGCACATCATCTGTTAGGTTTTGGACCTTCCTCTGCCATATAATCTATTGTTAGGGAGACCCTGGATACATGCCATGCAAGCCATTCCATCTACCTACCATCAATGTATCAAGTTCCCACATAACGGTGTAGAGATCACAATCCTGGGAGATGCCAATCCCTTTGCGTATTGCCATAATATCAACCATCAACTAGAGATTACCATTCCTAATAATAGAGAAGCCATTTCCTCCACATCATATATAAGTCCCACCTCTCTTGCCAGTTCAAACACCACTATACCAAAGCAAGAAAAGATTAAAATGAAAATAGCAGAGGAAGGTCCTAGGGAATACAACTTGAGTCAACTCTTTTGTGTGGGACAAATGCCCACTTCTCTTAGAACACATGGTAAACCACATCAGGTACTCCAGCAACCACTGATCATGCCAGCATGTACTTTAACACCTTTCATCCTTGGAAAGAGTCAAGAAGAAACCCAAGAGGAGGACTTAGCGGATTGGATCTATAAAGATCCCATCACCACTGATATACCACAAGTTAGAATTCCTACGGATCAGTATGGCAAAGGCCTCCTCATTATGCAAAGAATGGGGTATGATGGTCAGAGTGCTTTAGGATATTGCAAACAAGGACGACATGAACCTCTGCTACCGGAATTAAAGCCCAAAGGTAATACAGGCCTAGGTTTTGAAAAATAGATTTTTCCTAAATTAAAATTCAAAGGAAAACCCAACAAACCATTATGTCAGCCTATTGCAAAGAGGACACCTTTCATTATCAAAGCAACATCGAGCACCATCACAACTGCCCCACCGAGGCTCAGAATCCCAACACAACCATCACCAAAACCACTCATCCCACCAATCAAACCTGTAATCCCATCCGCAACAACAATAACATCCATAACACCATTAGTAGCAGCATCTATGGCACCAGCAGTTCTAGTAGAAGCCACGGAGTCAATATTACTGATACTCCCTATACCAAATCCTTTAATCCCCATCAACCTTCCTGCAACACCGATCACTACAAAGGTACATCAACCAATCACACCTGTAGTATTTAACTCCAAAGACATCCCAGTATGGTATAGTAATCGGATGCTGGAAAGTGACTCAGAGACCGACTCACATGAGTGGGAATTTGATTCTGTACAGCTTAACACTTCAGATGAGGAAGATGCACCACTACCTCCACCACACAAAGACATCCTTGTTTATGGAGAAGCACAGATAAAGACCACATGGGTTCCTGAACTGGAAACATCTTCCACAGACCCTACGTCTCATCCTATGCCTGATTCTGACAAGGAAAGTACCATCAACAACCTTCACCATAACATCTTAACCCTCACTGATACCTCTAACCAACTTAATCTAATCGATGAAGTAATGCCCATTATCCATCCTGAACTCATAGAATGGAACCAACCAAATCCCCCATGCCTTGACTTCTTCCAAAATGATGAGGCCATCATTGACTTTTTGGAATTAAGGGATAACCTACCAAGTGGGGATCACAAAGCTGGATTCGCCATTGAACTTAATAGCGCAGCATACTTCGGGGCAGATGCCAAACCTTTTAGCTGCAAAAACATAACAATAAAACATGGATCTTCTAGTGAAAACCACATTGTGGCACTGTTTGATCCAACAAAAGTAAAAAGAAAGATCGTATCCAATGGTGAAAACCTCTCTGAGGCACCTGAGGATGAAGGGTTTGACATTCTCCCTACTAATGCACAACATGAACGATCAACGATTCTCATCGAGGAAACCAAAGAATACAATGTGGGGACTCCTAAAAATCCTCACCTCATACATCTGGCATCTCTTCTCACTCCAGAGGAACAACCTAAGTTTATAGAGTTCTTCCAGAAGTGTCAGATCAACTTTGCATGGTCATATGCAGACATGCCTTGGCTTGATCCTAATTTAGTCATGCATCACCTTACCATAGCAGAAGGAGCCAAACCTATCAAGCAAAAACTTCGTAAGATGCATCCTCAGATTGCAGTACTAGTCAAAACAGAACTCAAGAAACTCCTAGATGTTGGTTTCATTAGACCAATTGATTATGCAGAATGGATCTCCAATATTGTGCCTGTCAACAAACCAAAAGGGGGCATCCGCATTTGTACTGACTTTAGAGATCTGAATAAGGCCTGTCCTAAGGATGACTTCCCCCTTCCAAATATCGACATCATAATGGATCTGACAGCGGGACATGCCATGCTTTCACTTATGGATGGCTTTTCAGGATACAATCAGATAAAGATCACACCAGAAGATCAACATAAGACAACCTTCACCTGTCCATGGGGCACGTATTGCTGGAATGTGATGCCTTTTGGTCTCAAGAATGCAGGAGCAACCTATCAAAGAGCAATGACCACCATTTTCCATGACATGATGCATACTATGATGGAAGATTATGTTGATGACTTACTAGCAAAATCACTCACCAGAGAAGGGCATCTCCACATCTTAGATAAAATCTTTGATAGACTAGAACAATACCATGTTTGACTCAACCCCAAGAAATGTGTCTTTGGAGTAACCTCCAGGAAACTTCTCGGATACATTGTCTCAAGCAAAGGCATTGAGGTTGATCCAACAAAGGTTAAGGTAATCATGGTCATGCCACCACCAAAGAATATCAGTCAGCTAAGGACATTACAAGGATGGCTTCAATCCATCTGATGATTCATTGCACAATTGGCTGATAAGTGTCACCCATTTACACATCTGCTACACAAGAACATCCACTTTCAGTGGCATGCCAGATGCCAGCAAGCATTTCAGACGCTTAAAGACTATCTCATGAATCCACCATTGCTGATGCCACTAGATCCAAATAGACCATTGTTACTCTATATCTCAGTGACAACTACAACATTGGGTGTACTACTGGCACAACATAATGTAGAAGGAAAAGAGTGTGCTGTATACTACATCTCTCGCACACTGGTGGGCTATGAACTCAATTACACGCCTATTGAGCGAGCTTGCTTAGCAGTAATCTTAGCAGCCACTAAACTGAGGCACTATCTATTAACACACAAAGTACAACTCATTGTAAAGATTGATCCACTCAAGTATTTACTCAGCAAAGAAACATTGACAGACCGCTTGGCCAAATGGGTGATGATTTTAAGTGAATTTGACATTGAGTATGTAGACCATAAAGCTATCAAAGGGCAAGTCATTGCAGATCAGTTGGCTGATGCACCTCTCATAGGTGATCATCCTCTCATTTCCAATTTTCCAGATGAAGAGATATTCATGATCACAACAACACAACCATGGAAACTTTACTTTGATGGTTCGTACACTAGACATGGCTCAGGGGCAGGCATTCTGTTTATCACACCCCAAGGTGACAACATCCCGAAGTCTTACAGGCTCACATTTCCATGCACCAACAACATCGGAGAGTATGAGGCTTTGATCACAAGACTCAGGTTAGCCGTACAATGGAAGTTACATGAACTACAAGTATATGGCAACTCCCAATTGGTCATTCGACAAGCAACAGATGAATATCAGACCAAAGATGATAAACTCATGCCATATAAGCAAATGGTGGACACTCTAAAGACATCATTTACTACTATCACTTTTGAGCAGATACCAAGAGATCAGAATCGAGTTGCTGACGCCATGGCTACCATCGCATCTCTACTAGATCTTCCATAGAATTCAACACACTACGAGTTCTTGGTCGAACAACTTTGGATTCCCGCTTATGATATCCCCGAATCCGAAATGATATGTCACCTTGTTGGTTCTGAATCCCCATGGTACGGTGAATTCTACACCTATCTCCGCGATCACACCCTTCCTCCCAACCAATCGAATAACCAACATAAAACCTTCATTCGCCAAACTGCTCGATATACCATTATTGCCGAAACCCTATACCGACACGGTCTTGATGGTACTCTCCTTCGATGTCTAGAACAAGGTGAGATAACAAAGGCTTTGGAAGAAGTCCATGAGGGAATTTGCAGGACTCACTCAAGTGGTCCATCACTAGCCAAGAAACTCCTGCACAATGGATACTATTGGCCATCTATGGAAAAAGACTCCTACTACTTTGTCAGAAAATGCAAGAAATGTCAAGTTCATGGCGACCTGATACATGCACCAGCCCAGGAACTGCAACCAATCACAACACCATGGCCTTTTTGTCAATGGGGCCTTGACCTTGTGGGTAAAATCCATCCATCTTCATCCAATGGCCATAAATTCATTATTACCGCCACCGAATATTTCACAAAGTGGATCGAAGCTGTTCCACTTACCCAAGTCACTGGCAAGCAGATCGCCTCATTCATCCTCAACTACATCATCTGTCGGTATGGTGTACCCATGTCCATCATCATAGATAATGGTCTTCCTTTCAAAAATCAGGATATTCGTGAACTTTGTGAGAAATTTCATATCCAACACCGCTTTTCCACTCCTTACTATCCACAAGGCAATGGTCAGGCCAAAGCATCCAATAAAAACATATTGCGGATCCTAAAGAAGACAGTTAATGATGTCGGTCACGATTGGCACGTTCAATTGAATCCAGCACTATGGGCATATCGAACTAGCATTCGAACCCCTACAGGTGCAACTCCTTACTCATTGGTCTATGGTGTCGAAGCTATTCTACCTATTGAGGTCAAGATACCATCACTATGGGTTTCCTTGCATAATCTGATAGATGATGAAGCATATAGAGTATCCCATCTTCAGGACTTATAATTACTTGATGAGAAGCGACAAGCTGCATACAATCATCTCAAAGCCTATAAGCAGTGCATGAGCAGAAGCTATAATCACTGAGTTAGACCTCGTACATTTGAGGTAGGTGATCTTGTTCTATGAGAGAATCCTCACAACCAACCAAACAGAGAACATCAGGGCAAGTTTGAATCAAACTGACTGGGCCCATATGTTGTCACTGCTGTGTTTGGGTCCGGGGCATATCAGTTGGCTACATCAGAAGGAGAACTGCTTGCAGATCCAATCAATAGCATGCACCTAAAATGGTTTTATACCTAAGGTGTACAGAGCATCAGGCTCCCCTACATACCAAAAAATACCAAAAACATTCAGAAAAATGTCCTGAAGAAAATACAAAAACATTCAAAAAAAAAAGTAAAGAAAAATCATGCATCCAAACGGTGAACAACCACTCCGGTGGCACCTACGATGGTGAAAACCTGGCAAACAGGCACCACTCGTAAAGGCTATGGCTCCATTGTCTTTTAGACTTGTTGTGATTATATCTACTTCATACATACATCCATCCATCCAAAACCATGGCTTGTTATTCCTCTGCAATTATGATAGTACTCCATACATCTTGCATCCTACTTTTTTTCATAGTCATGTCTAAAAATGGGGGCAATGCTTTTAACCTATTGATGGAAGTGGATTCTACATTGTCTTATGATTCATTAAGTTTTTCATTCAAAGCAATCATCAAACTACCAAAAACATTGGAAAAAGTCTCACAAAATACCAAAAACATTGGAAAATGTCTCAACAAAATCCAAAAAACATTCAAAACAATCAACAAAATCCAAAAACATCGAAAAACCATTGAAAAAATCACACAAAAACATGGCAACACCTTGTACATACTCATCCATGCGGATACAAAACAATCATTGACATAATACTCACACAATGACCACTTATCAATCGACCACACAATCAATATCAACACTTAAGAAACTGTCTTCAACAAGGATGCATCCTTCCTTACCAAAACAAAGACAAAAGTGACGTTTTCTTTGACAAGAAAATCATGTTAAGCTCTCAAATACTTGGCTGATTTGTGAGTACAAACATTCGTTTATCTGTATCAGGATCTTTCAGCATTATTTTGTATTGTTTGCGCATTATTTCCGATGAAGTTCTGGGGCATGTACTAATGGTGTCTATGTGGGAAGTTCACTAAGCTATGTGATCATAGGCAAAAATACAGTCATAGATCATTACGGCTTGCTGACTACAGCGTATACATCAACCATATGGGCATGAACCATTACCAAGGATCCATATTCTTTATTCTTTATGTATATACTGTTTGTTTACAGGTACAATGCTCTTTCTTTGGTTCCTCCTACCTCATCCAAACTAGATAAAGTTTTTATCGCTTAGTACGGTATGCACTTGTCTCAGGATATGATCAGCCTAAGATCAAGGAGGACGATCCAAGTCATGCATGAACAGAGATAATCCTTGTCTATTTCGCAAGCAATACTCTGGTCGACTTGACCCTTATATCAAGTCATTTGTATTAACTTGCTCTATAAAAACCATGTAAGGAATACTCAGGTCATCTTGAATCATTATGTCAAGATGCTTGTATTCTCTTCCAACATTTTAAAGCTCAATGATGAAAATAGAGCACTATGGATCATCATTTCATCTCATCTATTTATATCTTGCATTCTGTTGCATATCACCCATTCATTCATTCATATGTAGGTTTTATATGCAAAAGTGATCATTAAAACTGGTCTTGGATACAATCATGACTGAGTACTCTGATACATCATCAATGCATCATGCAAAGTCTTAAAAACCTTGCATTCCTCAGGGTCATATCGTCATCACATTTAGCTACATCTTGCATTAAGAACATTCATGTCATTTTTAACTTAACATTGCACATAGTTCATTTTGGACATTAGTTTTCATTAATCATTTGCATCATTGCATCAATCATAAAATAATCAGATTCATTCATGGGATCAAATTGTCTTTGATTGTTTTAAAATCATTTACTAGGCATTCATGTAGTGTTGATTATCCATCATCATTTTATCATCCTTTATCATTTATTATTGCATACATTCATTTATAGTTAAAAGGTGCATTCATTCATTACTAAGTATCTTATTATGCTCATTTTAGGATTCATTCACATTGCATTCATTATCCCCTTTTTTAATTGCCTTAAGGTGCAGTTATTAAAACCATAAGTTATAGTATCATCACATTATCATTTATCCTTAAATCATATTTAAGTATTTAGAATCATAAATCCATTTGTTTCAAAATATTGGTTCATAACATTTTATATCCATTATACATATGCATTCATTTAAACATTATCATATAAACATTTGTAATTTACATTTTGTTTATCCATATTACATTCATCTAAAAACATCTAGATGCATATCCATACATAACATCATTCATTCAACCATTACATTAACATCATTGCATACCATTATCTCATCATTATAGCAAAATAGGAAACACCAAAATCCTGTTCATAAATCATCATAAGCATACATCATCATCATGGCATTACATAAATAAAGCATTACATCAAAAATCAAACAAATCATACATATATAAACGTGCATTCATATGTCAGTATCCAACATCATAACTCATCATAAAAACATGTAGATAAGAAACATCTCATCAAATGCATACATGTACACATATCCATCTAAGCCATAACTCATCATCTTGCATAAACATCCATACATATCAACTGCATATCATCAAAATATGGGATCTCCTCATATGTATCATCTCATATATCAGAGTACAATAAAGTCTACAAAATCGGCTACCAAGAGCCATCCAAGATACAGTCCAAACAATAGACAATGATACAATACATATATGCAAAAATGCTCTCTCAAATGCCACTCTAGCCAGATGTTGTACCACCACCACCATCGCTACTTGCTCTCCCACTGGTGCCTGCACCACTTGATCCATCTCTCCATGGAGGCCTCATCGAACCACCACTCACTCCAGCATCCCCTGATCTCTCCCTCTACAGCGGACCCATCACACCTCCACTGCTCTGCACCCTCTGTGATCGCTCTGATCTAGCCTGCCGCATCTGCGAATAGCTACGAGCTCGCTGACTAACTGGCACCACCTACTCATATAAACCCCGCCAGTAGTCTATCTCTACCTGTGCTCGTCGCATCTCCCTCATCACCTCCCCCGTAGGCCCCTATTCTCCTACTCCAACCCGCACTCTCTCCTGCAGCTCTGCCAATCTCTCCACTGCACTATCCCTCTCCCACAGCACCACCACCAGCTCTGACTCCTGTGCAAATAGCTGCACATCCCTAGTTGCCACCTCCACCTCCAAATCCTCTATCCGAGTCTGCAAACATACTATCATATGATCTCGCAGATCTCCAGTGGCTCCCTCCCTGGTATCCATAGCCACCTCACCTGCCCCACCCTCTCCAGTAGTCCCCTCCCCTCTGTCCATCGGGATCTCCCTCTCCATACCCCTCCCACTCAGCTAAACTCCTCCCTGTATCAATGGTCCCTGTGATATCTGTAGAGGCAGTCCACCTCTCCCTCTCTGCTGACTCTACATCCCCAATCAGCTATCCAACAATGCTCAAACTACAAATGCGCTACAACAACTACACAGTAGCGCTAATAAAGTTCAATAGCGCTCAATTATGCCCTCAATAGCGCTTCTTCATCAATAGCGCCTAAACTTGCATACAATAGCGCTACAATAAAACAAAAGTACTCAAACAATGGGGCAATAGCGCCATTGCGGCACAGTAGCGCTAGTTCATGAAGCAAAAGCACCAAAACCGTAGTTCCAGTGCTCTTGCTCCGACTTGACTTGGACTTAGCTAAAAACCTATCAAAAATGCATAAAAATTAACTTTTCAAATTTGCGTACCACTGGTCCATAGTCGTCTGGGTGCTGGAACCGTCAAACTCGCTCAAATCTGTGCTCGGTAATCGGTATCGGCATCCTGATTGTTGCTCGCTCCTCCAAAATGTCCTTATCAGAGCTCTGGTTTCACACTGGTCGCAGTCACAAATGATCATGTTTTCATCCCTTTCACCCCATTTATACCCTTTGTCGTCACTGTAACTTCCCCCCCGCTCACCGTCGTGGTTCCCGTGAACTTCCCAAACCCCCCATTTCTCCATTTTTTCCCCCGTTTTCTTCTATTTTTCACTCATCTGGCTAACTCCTCCTCTTCTACCACCTTGCCAATTTTCATTCTTTTTCGAGAGATCGCCCGATTTTTTGAAATTTTTTGACTCATCTCTCGAGGGGGCATACCACCCATTAAATTTACATTTTATGGGGCATTTTTTTCACACCAATTTTTCTTTCTTTGAAATGACGCGATAAACCGCACCGTCTCAAAGAGGGGCAAATGTAGTCACATAAATCTGTCCATTTTAATTAAATGAATATTTCGTATTTATTTGATTAAAAATCCACTAGCCATCAATTAATTAAATTAATATTTAATTAATTCATCCCCAAACATTCTTCTATTAATTAAATAAATTATTCAATTTATTTTAATTAATTCATTAAATCAAATTTCAATCAATTAAATAAATAAAAGCTATTTATTTAATTAAAATCTCCTTTTCCTCTTTTAAATAAATTAAATAAAACATTTATTTAAATCATTGTCCCCCCCCCACTTGCATTTTCCTACAAATGCAACTTGCACACATTTATTGAAATAAATGAATTTTTATTTTAAATAAAATCCTATTTTCCCTCACCCACCAAATCCAATTGCATTCCTAAATCCCCTTCTAGATTCTTCTAGACCCCTTCCTAATTAGCCTAATCCATCCCCTAATTATTGCCACATTCCTAAGCAAAATGGAGTCACTTCTCAAAGACTCCAAAGTCTTTGAAAAGCATTTAATGTTTTGTGTGTTCAACAAATTAACCCCCAAAGTCTTCCAAGACCACTAATGGCTCTTACATGACCATTTATGGCTCTTACATAACCATTTATGGTTATTTCAAACTTGTCCCCCCAAACATTTATTGTTTTGACCATATTCATCCATTTCACATTTGCACAAGAGTTTATCCATTGGATAAAAGCTTTATTCTTTGAATAAAGAGTTTATTCATTCAACCAACCTTGACTTTAACTTCCAAAGTCATATCAAGCATTTAATGCTTATTCCCTCCCCTCTCAACCTATCTCACATTGACACTTGTCATCCTGGGATTGGGTTGAAAGCCCTCACATGGATTTGAAATCATTCAATCCTGACCCTTGTTGAGATTGCTCAATCTCAACCATCCATTGCTCCATTTTTCCTATAAATAGAGCCCATTTCTTCATAATCCAGATCCTGAAAACTTGTATGTATTTAAGCTATAGGCATTTTTAGAAAGCATTTTAGCATAATTAACTCATATCTTGTCATTTTGGATAAAATCAATCGTTTTAGTATCAATAGCTTAATATTTGCTTCTTTATTTACATTTAGAGCAATATTTCAATCTCAATCCTCCATAAGCATCCATAGTGCAAAAAGCTGCTGAGAGCTACACTATTTTGGAACTTGGAGAGGAGAGGAACAAGGGAGAAGGAACTAAGAGCATGCTAAGAGGCATTTGGAGATGCCTCATTATCTTTATTTCATTAGTTAGATATATTAGCATGATTTTAGTGTCTCTCTTGATATGCCTGTTTAGATTAGTTTTTTATTGAATAACACTAACGATTTTCTTGTGTGTCTTGTGTTGTTTATCTTAGACTAACCTTGTCCATTTTGCAGGGCATCATATATATATATGTGTGTGTGTGTGTGTGTGTGTGTGTGTGTGTTTACATTCCTACAATATTCAATTTACTTTTTTGTTATACTTAACTCAGAAAAAATAGGTATAAATAATAGGAATAATTTATTTAACAGCTACACTAATTCTTTCTCTTTATTTTGATAAATAAAAACAGCAAGATAAAGATTTTAAGAAGGTCAAAAAACTAACACTTAGAAGTATCCTCCCTATATTTCCTTTCAAAACTATAGACAAAAATAGATTTTTCTATTTATTTTATTTATAGCACTTTTAACATTCTCTTTTGCAGAATTAAAAAAACAGAATGAAACTACCAAAGTATGCATATATTTTATTAACAAATAAAACAGAAAACAAATTTCATTCCATCTCTTTTTATTTTAGAAATAAATACAATGAAATAAATCAAGCCTTTAAATACATCTTTATTCTTTGTAATGAACTAATCAAATAAATATGTTTATTACATCATGATTTCCTTCACTAAAATAGGAAGAATACAAGATCAAACCTCTCATTTCTACTAAATGAGGGCTTGCCCAAATATGTTTATTTTCTTGCAACTTAATACAAATAAAAATACGATCAATCCATAGCTTCCTTTCCAATCTTTTCCCAAGCAACCTACAATAAAAGCTTGTACATTGTGACCATGGAGGCTCACCTTCCAACTTAGGCTTACAAGAAGCCACCCCCGAGCTAGGAGAACCAAGGCTAAATGTGTTACACTCAAGCATAAACACATAAGAAAGAGGAAAACACAACACAAACACTGCCATCCCAAGGATGAACAAAGTCACTTAGTGACTATAACTAGTGGGGTGAAGGTGAACCAAATACCTAAAGGAGAAATCTGCAAGTAAGAGAACATAATGCCATTGCAAGGCTACCAACTAGAATAACCACAAGTTCCAAAATTGTCCCAAAAAATCCTTATGTCCCCCAAGGCATACAAGCCAACAAACTCCCCTTATGACCCCCATTGCATAAACAAAACACTATGCAGCAAGGGTCCCATAATCCCTTGTGTCTCACTCTCTTCCAAAGAGAGCCTCTACACTCTTAGGCTATCAAACAACCCTTCACCCCAAGGCCACTCTACCCTCCCAAGGGTGAGTATGACCTTGAAATGCCCCCAAAATAATAATATAAATATATGCAATAAAAATTCACAAGGAAGAACTCAACATCTTCCTAAGCTTACTAAGAAAACAACAATGGAAAACAACAAACAATCTTTTCAAATTTACAAAATAATATACATGAGGAAGAATTCAACCAACCTTAAAACTACAAATGGGTGAATAAAAGTTTGTAGGAGAGCTGCCCAAATCCACTATCTTTTCCTTCACAAGACTTAGCCAAAACTTCCAAATCCAAAAAATCATTTTTTCAAGAAAATCTATGTCTCCAAAATGGAGAGTGGGTGATCAAACTTCTCCTTCCTAAACCATTCCCTAAGAAAACACTCCTCACTCTTTCCAATCCTCTTGGGAAGGGTGAGGGATGTTCATAGGTTGGTCTTCTCAACACCTTACAAACTCTCTATCCAAGGCACTTCAAAAAGGTAAAAGGAATGGGGAAGAGAAATGTCACTCATGAGTAAGGTTATCTAACCTAGGTAAGATCCTCAAAAGTTGAAATTATGCCATCTTGAAAAACTCAACTTTTGGGGTGACTAAGCAGTCCCTAGGGAGTGGACACATGGCTAAAATTGGCCTTCATCCATAGGTACATCATATGGCCCACTAAAAATGCCCTTAACTTGACCTAAGGAGTTAGTTTAACCCTCTAGAAACTCACCCAAAGTTTACCTATGGGTAAACCCTAAGTTGACCTTCCTAATGGCTCCCTATCCAAGACTTTGTTGGGTACATACTAGGATATTGAAAAATGCATTGGTAAAACAATTTTCTTTCAAGGGACATGTCACTGCCAACTCACTTTACAACACATGTGTCAAGTGACACCACAAAATTACACATCACTTAAATACAAATGGCAATGTCCCTTTTTTTGGAATTCATAAATTAAACAATTTTTAAATTAAACACACATCCAAGCATAAACATTTACAAATTAAAACACATTTACAAATGAGGTGTTATCTCTCCAAATAGACAACCCTTGGCTTCACAAACACACATAGGTTTAGGCTTGATTCTCCGAATAGTTTCCATGGTCACATGGATTAGTTTGCCTGCACATCTCACTTTGCACATTAATAACCCCAAATAATCACCTTTAATATCAACATATGAAAATAATACAATTCAGACACTTTGCATACAATTTCAACCATAACGATCAATTTATCATTTATCCAATAAAATCCTCATAAAGCAATTTACTCAAAAGGCATCATCATAATCCTCATGAAAAATCAATCATTAATACGACATGCATCCGTGTTTTCTAATATCATAATGAAGTACTGCAAATTTAGAGATAGCTGACATACGTCATATCAAGATTATCAAATCAGTGGATCATATAGGATCTAAATCCATAACATATCAAAATAGGCACCACAAGGTTAAATGATTCCATAACCCAGTTCCATTATTTTTCCCACTAATCTATCCATCTAACATAGCCCATCCTATTGAATTATAGCATTTATTAGTACGATCAACCATGGTCAACTAGGTTAACCAGAGCTTGATCTAGGAGGGGCTCTACACAAGCATAGCCTATGCCTCGTCATGCTTTTTATTTTCCTATAGTGTATCTTATTGGGTAGCCATATTATTAATTATATCCTCTCTAAAATCATTCAACAAATGAGTTATTTCCATTCTTGAGACTGTTGAAGATGACTTTACAATCGAAGAACCGAGCCTATAATGTCTTCCCCTTTTTGTTGCAGCTCTTGAATACTTTTGGCAGATTTTTTTGATATCATCCCATTGAACTTGAGTAATATCTCCTCCTCCCATTAGATCTAAGGAGTCAACACAATCATCATTGATGCCCCTTAGAAATATCAACTTCATAGAGTCTTCACTTAGAGTACTATGTTTGAATTTGCTGACACTAAATAGAAATCTTTCCAAATAGTCTTCCAAGCTTTCATCTTCTTTTTGTGTCATTCTAAAGATATCATCACCATGTCGGTCCATTCCCCCGCAATAGTCTTTATACTTATCCAAGAAGTTTGTCTTCATCTCCTCCCAGGTAGTGATTACATTTCTTCTTAAACTCATAAACAATCTCAAGGTAGCTTCTTTCAAAGTAGCAGGGAATAACTTGAGTTTATGAGCATCAGTGGTGTAATCATAACTTCTGCAAAGGATATCAAATTCAAATAGAAAAGTGTCTGGATCCTCTGTTACCAATCCATGAAATTTTGGAAGTGAAGAGATTGGTATGTTTTTCAAATTTGCATTATCATGCAGGTTAGGAATGGGAAACTCAAATGTTTGATTTACAGGTGGAGGTGGAGGATTTGCTGCCATTGGTCCTTGATAAATGACTAGAGATAAAATATTTTGTTCAGGGGGTTCATTCAGGAAGTCTAGCTCTCCTTCTGACAAATTAAAGACACCTTTATTTATCACATAAGTTTCTACTAGCAAGTTTACTTCAAGTGCTTGATCTGATCTTATATCTTGAGTAGAATGCAAGGGAACAAATCTTCCTAATGCATCTCTTCTCCTCCTATGCATGTAGATTAATGAAGAAAATTCAAAGAGCTAATTGAGAAAACTTAAAAACTAATGGTTTACAACAGGTAGCTTGGCACCATCCCTAACAACGGTGCCAAAAATGTTTGTCCTCACAACTTGAATGCTAACTAGGTAATAAAACACAACTCATAGATTGAATATCCTTGAATAACTAACTTTTCATGTGGCAAAGGCTCATTTAGTTATCAACCAAGAACGTAAACTTGAAATGGGCCAGCACTGTATGTGCACCAAGTTTATATTGCAACCATTCTATATTACTGCAGAAAAGGAAATTCTTCTTAAGGTAAACACACAGAACCTCAAATGAAATAATACTTAATTTTACAACTGAAATTTACTTTAAACAACTACTATTAAATGATAAAGTTCTGGCATGCAGTAGGAACTACTCTGCTGTTGTGGCTGTAGGAACAGACACATGAATTGTTTCCTATGGCTGTAGGAACAAACAACTACAGAAACAACTACTATAGAAGTATAAAACTAACTGGAACATATAAAGGATTACTCACCAAGTGGGCCCCCTTGAGTGAGTATCTTCAGAATTTCAGATTACAATTATCTAATCATTCAAAATCACATTGATCTCTTTATTTCATCTTTACTGGAAAATACATAAACAATACCAGAAGACTGTGTATTACAAAATACTATGGTCATTTTTTCTGCTATCTCTGAGAGGAGAGAGATCCCTTTATTTATAGGAAAACTTATAACAAACTTCTAATTGATCGACCACATTCCTACGGAATAGGTGAACAAGATCTATTAACAAGAGAAGAAGTCAACGCAAGACAACATAAGAACATTTGTCTTGCAGCTGAGAAAATATAGCATGACTAGCCTCCTAGATCTAAGCTCCACTAAGAACAGTTATAAATGTTTCATAAATCAATCTTCTAAAGAACTGGTCAAGTGGTTTCGATCATTACTACATTTCTCTAACTAGGTCTTCATTGCAGTTATATACTTGATGATCTTTTGAACCGCTATTTGTCTTTACTTCACCTTTTCTGACCCTGCATCATGATATTAATGTGCACAACAAACATGTGTATATACTAATGCTAACATGATATAATGAAAACCATATTTATAATTGTTTGTAGATATTTGCATAGATAGATCATTTAAAATCATTATATGACATCCTTAGGTATAAGTTAAACCAGTTTCAAAAAAACTTAAAAGGTATCAACTTAAAAGAGTATTATAATCCAAATGTCATCTAAGCATAAGACCTAGGCAGGGGTATTATATAAAAAATCTATCAAAATAGAGCCATTATTTAGGCTCATCACATGTTACACACAATTAAGGTTTGCTCGAAATAATATGCAAAAATAACAAAACACGAGTCCTTAAGGTCTTCAAGATCCTATGTCTCAATAACAAGATCCTATGTCTCAATCACAAGCATACAATAGGAGGACAAGCATACAACATAAGGTCTATACACCTCACACCAACTAAGGGCACAAGTGATACCAGAGATCCTAGTGTTTGCAAACTTGGCTCTGATACCAAATGTAATGCCCCGCCAGGAAACCCCAAAGGGATAAAGCTAAAACCCAAGAACAGAGTGCAAATTTTATTTTTTTAAAATTAAACACAACATAATGATACAACGAGTTATCATAAGCTTAGATTACACAACAAAAGACTTAAATAACACCTGAAGAGTTTCCCAACATGATTACTTGATACAACACTTAACTCAACTCACGTTAATTAATCTTATTAAGTTAATTAACTTAGTGACATGATAATACTTTAAACAAGGATAAATTCATTTTGTAAGTTAAAATTACAGATAACATGATGAGTTCATCCATTAAGGTTAAAAATATAGATAACATGATTAAGTTCATCCATTACAATTTAACCTTACATTACGTCCAATCTTACATTGAAAACATATGACATGCATCTAATTTCCATGCAAACTTTAATTGCATTATCAACAAATGAATACGTCCCATTATTCAAATCTACATTCTTTATGATCCAAATTACTGCATTTAATAAGATAACTACATACATGCATCTAAGATTAACATCATCTAATCCACATTATACATATTAAACATAATGCCATCCATACATGCTAAATAAAGAGGGAATAGATGAACACAAACACCACATAACACCAAATTGATATCGGAGTTCACCCCTAGTGGGCTACATCTCCGAGTCTGCTCAACTACAAGACTTCTCTGATAAAATAATAGGGTGAAGAATACATAAGGTTCACATCATTTACATCCTACCATCAAGGCATACATAAACCAATAATACATACGACCATATCGGTCCAATAGATACATGAATGCTCCCTGAATAGGAAAGAATCCATCTAAACATGATAAGAAGCAATTACAAAAGATCAACTGGAGCACCCATGAGACTAGGTCTTCGCAAGCCATCATAAGCAACCCATGGTCGAACATGAATATCAGGTTCTCACAAGGGCATAACAACAAGATATGACTCCACGATAGTGCTCCTATCAAAGACAACACAAACAACACACTAGTGAACATAAGGGACAAGTGTCATCACATAACTTGTATGGTTACCATGACAGGCCTCCATAGGTTCCAACCCCATCTACTGGGTTACCCTAGAAACCTATTCTGAACCTCCGGCCCATCCAAGCCTCATGTGGACCCACACATCCTTTCGTGAAGACAAGGTTGTTGGTTTGTCATTTCAGTCCTACTCACTACATGTCAAGTTTGTACTAGCACTCATCCCATGCATGAGGCACAATTATCTTACTTAGTGTTTTCATTATCTAAACTCTCTAATATGTTATTAGGTTATCACTTATTTAGACACACTTTTGATGGGTTACCCTGCAACCACCTTGGGCGCGACCCCCACTCGAAAGCCGCTTTCCCATATGAGACTAGACCATAATCCAATGAAACTCCTAAACCATGGAATACACCAGGACAAGATTACAGAGTTCAACACGGTAGGAATACCCACTTGGCCAAACAAGTCTTCATACGAGGTGCACTGACTAACGGTACTCTAACTAGAGACCTGACCAGCTATGGTCAACCACATACCAACATTTCAACACTCACATAAAAGACATGACCAGAGACAAAACCATTACATGAAACAATCAATACTCAAGATCAAGGACATAAGAAGATACCCAAATCAACATATGACAATATCCAACAATAACAATCAAGGACTTGACATTTCTTAAGCAAATGCGAATACAAAAAATTAAACATGCATAGGCATAAATTGGAAATGACAATCTTCTTCCATATCGTTTAAACACTACAATCGATCCAGTTTTCTAAAAGATCTAATACGATTGCAATTTGTCTACCTTGTCTAGGTACATGTCACTCATGGTTTACTAACTCACTAAAATTCATTTGCATCATAAAATAATATAATCACTTCGTCATGATTTTTCATACCAATTCACATTAATATAAATATAATATATGCAGAACACACAATGATATAAAATCATTTATTCATTAATCAACTAAAAATATGATATTCATTTTTCAAAATAAAAAATCATTCCATACTAGTTCGAAAATAATTTCTCAAAACTTATCTTTTCAAAACCAAGTTACACTTTCCCGATTAAGGAAATATACATTTAAAAGGAAATAAAAATTGATGATCATTTTCCAAATAAAAAGATACTTCCTTGCATACATATATATATATAAAATATAAATAATATATTAATCAATATATATATATATATATATCCATAATTAATAAAATATATACTAATTAAAAATCAATAATAAAATAACAAATTAAATATTAATTAAAAAAAATATATATATATATATATATATATATATTAATTCACAATTAATAAAATATATTAAAAACTTTTAAATAAAATAAAATAAATAAATTACGGTGAACCCTTTTTTTTTTAAAATAAAAAAGAAATCCGCAGGGCCCACATCCCCACATGGCAGGGGAGGTTGCCCTCACTGCGGAGGCTATGGCTACATTGTGGATGCAAACCGCGACATCCACACTGTGGACGCAACTGCATCCACAATGTGAGCGCAGGTCTCTGAGGCCACATTGTGGTCACAAGTCTCTGCAGCCACATTGTGGTTGCAAGACCTGCGACCACAATATGGTCGCAGACCTCTAACGTCTGCGAACCAAGGGAGGGGGCTTGGGTCGAGCGTCGGCTCCCCCACCCTCCAAAACCCAAAGCCACCTCACAATATTTGTTTTATATATATATATATATATATATTTTTTTTTTTTTTTACTTTTAAAAAGGAAAACAAACCCCAGTTTTTAAATCACAGTCTCAACTGAGACTAAAACAAATTTTCTAGAATACCCATGGTATTTAATATATTTAAATTTTCAGAATAACTAGACCTAGAATAGGTAAATTTGGGAAAATCTCTCCATCCAAATACCATATTTGGGTAAATAACATTGGTTTACACACATTAATCAACCAATCTGCCAAACCCCAAACTAATTTCCAATAAAAAGCTTGAATCAAAACACATTCACATGGAGTTTTAACAGAATTTTATCATGAACATCCAGCCCCAATATATTTAGTTTTAAAAAAAAATAAAAAAAATTGAGCAACGAAAATCTAACCTGGAGGTTGGGAAAGAAGCAAGGAGGGTTTGAGTTTGTGATTAAACTACCACTCTACCATTTTTCACAAAATATGAGAGATTAAGAACAAACACAACCAGATTTCTTCAAAAACCAAACAATCTCTATCAAACAAAGAAACCAAAGAGATCACCAAGAATCCTACTTGATTCAACAATTTTGGAAAAGATTTAATGAAGAGCCCAACCTGCAAGCTCAAGAAAATCCTTCTTCCCCAAATGCCCAAAATTTGCATCCCAAAATCCTTCTCTCCAAAAATATTTTCCAAAATTAACTCTCCAAAAATAATCCTCTCAAAATATTTTCCAAACCTAGGTTAAATGGAAATTGTTTGACCAAAAATTCCTATTTTTGGATTTAAAATACTTTCTTTCAAATAAAATGAAAAATCATTTTTTTCAAACAATTCAAATATGTAACAACTTGCTTTTCTTTTAAAAATTGATTTTCTCAATTAATTGAATCTAACATTTCTATTTTCGAATAAAATTTAATCTTTCCTTTCAAAATGCATAAACTAAATGAATTCATCATTTAAAATTAACCATTTAAATCGAACTTGCTACAAACATGAATAGAGCAATTTTAATTAATGATTAATTGCACAAACGGGACCTATTTGTAATACCCTAAAAATGGTCATCTAAACCATGGGCCCCTAATCTCGACAACACCACCAAGGTCCTAACCAAAGGCAATCAAATCAATCTTGAGAACATTATTAATTCTTTAATCATCAAATATCACATGGAAAATCAATTACTCAATATTAATTAAATATTCATTTAATTAATTAAATCATTTTCAAGAATATCATTTTGATCAATTATCCCATTTTAATTTATTAAATATCCTTGCATATTTAATTAATTAATAAAATTGCCATTTAATCATGCATAAAGAATTAATTTATTACAAAAAAGGAATTAATTACAACACAAGACTTGAATTGAAATTAAACAAAAAAGAAATGAATTGAGACAAAAATCAAACTTGAGATATTATTTCTTTTCCTAAATTTAGAACTTGAAATCAAAAAAGCAATTTAAATTGAATTATTGAATTATTCTCTAAAATTGGAACTCAAAGCTTTTCAAAAAAAGAAGTTCAGTTGCATTGAAAAGACTCTTTTCTTGAAGAAATAAAAGAATTGTCTATTTTTATCACAAATGCATGGAATTAATTTTTTATTATTTCCAATGCAACTTGGACTTCTAATTTGAATGCATTTCAATTAAACTATAATTGGAATCTATCTCAAGCTTAACTAAACCTGATTTCTCAATTATTTTCAATTAATCCTAAATTGAGCTTTTCTCTTTTGTAATTCTCTATAAATTCAGTCTTCAACTCTTATTCCAATTTACCCTAGAGATTTGTGAGAACACGCTCAGAGATTATTATCACGCTAATTTCGCTCTGGAGTCATAGAAGATTATTGTGCTTTTTAGAATATTTGCATTTATTTTACATCCATTATTGCTTGAATTGATTATTTGCTTGAATTATTCATCCATCTTGCATCCATATAGTTAATATCATATAGATTAAATCCTTCGTCTTGGTGTAGTCTAGTCATTGGTATTGCTTATAAAAATCTGAGAGCAATCCTATACTCGCATCTTTTAGAAGGCAATTAGTTGCTTTGTTATGGTTTTTTACTTATTGATTATTGATTACTAACCATGCATATAATGACTTAATTGAAGTGTTGTGCTTGCAACTTATAGACCACTTTTTCACACACACATCTCTGGTGCCCACCATGGGGCAGAAGACTACATTTTTTCGGCCTCCAAGACTGACTGCTTGTTTTTTTTGTTATTTTCCAAATTTCGGATTTTTTGATTTTTTTTATTTTTTATTTTTTATTTTATTTTTTCGTCCATACATCTTGTACGACAATTCCCACAAGCTGAAATGACAAACTGCAGGTGTCGTACAAACTGGAATCCTGTCTCGTACAAGTTGGGATCCTGTATCGTACGAGTTTTTATACTGTCGTACAACTCTGTATTTTCTGGTTAAGAGGCAAATTTTCATGATTTTTTGATTATTCTGACGACTGACCCTGACTGTTTATCTGTCTATCTCAAAAAATTTCACAGCCTAACTAGTTTTTGTAGAATGCTTGTCAAAGAATATGCTTGTCGCACAAAGACAATATGACTACTGATCCATTGTCTTTGCAGGTTGCCTAAGGAGAATTGACTAAATATCGTGTATTCTTTGAATTCAATTTTAGGAACCTAACTTGCTATCTGGTTAAAGAATAAATCTGTCTTTTGTGTTTTTAGAATATTCTGAGAGGTAGGAGAGTATTCTCTTGTCTTTTTCTAGACAATCAGAAATCCAGACCCTTGAGGCTTTTTCTTTGTTTGAGATTTGTACATCTTTAGTAGGCCTACCCTCCTAAGGGGTTGAAAAACTCTTAAAGCCATTACGGTCGGTGTGAGGGGAACAACCTAAGTGGGAATGACTAGACACCAAGTACTTCAACCCACTATAAAATAAATGTGATTTGATAAAAAAAAAGTCAACGACAGTGCTCGGAAATAGCTCTCCTCCGTACCTTCAGGTATATTAAACCTTGGTTTTCAAGGTTGGGAGACCTCTTAATTGAGTTTATACCTCGACACACTGAATGGGTCCCTGACTAAATCCAATTCAAAATTAGAAGCTACCCGGTTCATCTCCGAAAGGGGGATAATCTTTGTGCAAGAGAGATAGTAACTCTCCCAAGATACTTATCATTTTGTGCCCCCATTAGCATTTGGAGTCAGATAATACGGTGTTGAGAGTCCATTGCGTGAGACTCAGTGGCCATATTCTGATTAGCTATTGGGTGTGTACGTGAGTCTACAAGAAAAGGTTTTCTTTCCTCACCAAATTCCTTAGGGTTTGCATGTTGTGATTGGAGTCACTATACATACTACTTGTTTTCTGTGTTTTCATCCCTGAAACAAAAATTGAAATACCAAAATTGGAGAAGACAAGAAACAACTCAGTGATTCGAAACTCTGTCCGTGTCTGAAACTAGTCCATCCTAAGTCAAAACTTTGTCCATGTCAGAAACTAGTCCATCCTAAGTCGAAACTCTATCCATGTCAGAAATTAGTCCATCCTAAGTCAAAACTCTGTCCGTGTCAGAAACTAGTCTATCCTAAGTCGAAACTCTATCTGTGTCAGAAACTTGTCCATCTTAAGTCGAAACTCTATCCATGTCAGAAACTTGTCCATCTTAAGTCAAAATTCTATATCCTAGTCCAAAACCAGTCCATCTCAGAATTGGTCATACTCAGTTATCATACTCACCAATCGAAAAAAAACTTAGAATTTCTAGGCTTTGTCCTATGAACAGTCGTATGAGTCTGATAATTTATCATGCTACACCTGATCTTGTCTCATATGAGTCTTATGATTTGTCATCCTAGACCTAATCTTGTGTCGTACGATTCATTTTAATATGTCGTCTAGTTCTGTATCCTGTGTCGTACGAAACAAAACTGCTCTGAGTCTTTTTTCATCTTGCACATACCCATCTGTCATACGGTACGAGACAACAACTCATATGAAACAAAAATTTTGTCATCCCGTAATTGCTAAATTGTCATCTGGTTCAGAAAATCTTGTTGTACGAGTCTCTGGTTTTGTCAGAATAGAATAGTCAAACTTGCCTAAAATAGTCTATAGCAAACATAATACTAGTTATCAATTTTCCTAAGCATAAATAGATCAAGACAGTGTACCTCTGCTATTTGCATTGCACGATTTGGTCAATCATCTTTCAGCTAGTTCAATCAACTACCCTTCAAATTTTAGTCACTTAGATAACGTATTATACAGGATAGATCGTTCCTGAAACCAGACTAAATCTTACACTACACTTAGAATCAACTTAGATAAACGTCTTATATAGGATAGATCGTTCCTGAAACCAGATTGAATCTTACACTATGCTTAGAATCAACTTAGATAAACATCTTATACAGGATAGATCATTCCCGAAACTAGACTGAATCTCAGTTGTTTCTCCCAAACAATACATTAACCGAACAATAGCTCTAAAATTGATCTTGACGTCTGCATCACAAACAACTTTAAGTCGCACTAATCCATAAAAATTCCTACACAAACTAGGAGTTCTCATAAGAAAGAAGCCAAAGGAAAAGGAATACCCTTTTCATACACTGACAATCCATTTTACGAAAAGGATCCACTCACTGACATACCGTCGTCATCAGGCGAACCAATTTTTGATGAGCCTAAATCTCCCACTATATATGAGATAGAAGACAATGATAGAAATAGGGACGATAATAACATTCCCGAAAATGATAATGATTCCTCATCATCAAGTGAGGCTGACAAAGACACTGAACCTCTAGAAAAAGAAATCCTTGACTGTCAAAAGGAAAAAGACTTTAGAAAAATGATGAAAGCTATCATGACCCGAGAGAAGGAAAACTATTTCTTAGAACTAGCAAAACAAGGTGCTAAACTTCCTACTGGATATGATGTTCAGACGCTCGTTACTAAAAAGAAAGAATCACCTATACTCATGGTACACAAACAATTACTAGCTTTATGAATGGAGGTCATAGAACTGAAGAATAAGGACAAGTCCCCAAAACAATATTCTCTAGAAACAATACGTCCCTTTCCATTTGACAAGAATCTATACATGCCTCCATTTCCTTCATGAGTGGAGATCCCAAAATTTGACAAATATGATGGTACCTCAGATCCTCAAGATCATGTCAGAGATTTTTTGTGCTGCCTATATGGAGTTCATGCATAATCAAACGTACCTCATGCGCCTTTTCCCAAGGAGTTTAAGGGGTCAAGCAATGGAATGGTTCTCAAGTCTACCCAAAGGAATAAAAAGGTTTGAAGAACTAATCCAACTATTCTTACAACAATATTCATACAACATTTGACATCCTCTGACTATGATCAATCTTTGTAATACTCAATGGAAAATAGGGGAACCTCTTCTTACTTTCCTCCAATGCTAGAGAAAGATGTTCTCTAGGTATCCACAACCTATCCCAGACTCTAAGAAAATGGATATATTTGTCAATAACTTGGTCCCCGAACTGAAATATAGTATGCAAATGCAAGTACACCCATCATTTAACAAAATGGTAGATAATGCCATTCGAATGGAAGATGTGCTCATAAAGAAGGGGGATATCACACCTTAGAAAGAAACACAACCAGGATCTAGCTCTAAAGAGAAGAACAAGTATTGGAAGTTTGGCAAAAACAATACCAAGAATTTTGTTAATGGTGGAGTAGTAGACACTATCAAAGCCAACTCAAAATCCACAATATTCAACTTGGCTAGTGGTACACAAGCACTTAAAGCTGTTGAGGCTGCAGTAGAAAATTCGCCAAAGAAAATAAAGGAATGGTTCAAAGAAAAGCCTTGGCTTTCCAAACCTAATTGTGATTTTACTCCTCTCAAAGAATCGTATGAATCCACTTTCAAAACTCTATTGGAAAACAACTTGATAACACTACCAGATAACTCTAGACCATATGATCTAGATGTCAAACCAAGATGGTGGAGAGAAAATGAATATTGTGACTTCTATTGGAATAAAGGTCATAACATAAACAATTGCATGAAGCTAAAACATAAGATTCAAGATCTCATAGATGCTAGTAAAGTTGTTGTTGGGAATCATCTGGCTAATGCAGATCATAAAGAATTTAAAGACCCTTTTCCTATTTACGAATAAGGTGATTCTTCAAAGACCAAAGGAGGTGCCAAGGTAAATTATACTTATGCCAGTTAGGACAACATTATCAACATGATTGAGCCTTCCCACTCAGAATATTGCAATGTGATTATAGTCCAAGATAAACCAAATGAATCACGCTATGCAAGAGCTCTCACCCATTCTCAAAAGAAAGTCACCCTCCAAGGAGCTAGTTCTTCCAATCCAGCTCAAGCAACATCAAACCCATTAGCCTTGCCAAACAAACAAAAAGAATCAACCTTGGACAAATTTAAAAGGTTAACTTCATCATCATCTTATGGATATAGTGTCGTTGAATAGTTGAAAAGGACAAATATTCAAATCTCAATCTTTGAATTGCTAAAACTCTCATCTTCTCACAAAGAGATCCTAGACAAAGCATTTCTCACCACCAACGTTCCAAAATATTTAGACATTGATCGGTTTCAGTCTATGGTGGGTCATCTGACTTCACCTCACTATCTGACCTTCTCTGAAGAAGATGATAACTCACTAAATCATCCACATAACTAGCCATTGCAGATTGAAGCCATGATCCACAAACATAGAGTCAAACGTGTTTTGATAGATGGAGGCGTAGGGTTGAATATCTGTACTTACAGTCTGCTTACACAACTAGGATTCTTTGAAAAATGTCATTGATCCTGGCAAGAAAATAACAATAAAAGCCTATGATGAAGAAGAAAGGACTTCTAAAGGTCTGGTGTCATTACCAATTAGAGTGGGACCAGTAGAGAGAGATGTCCTTTTCCAGGTTCTTGATATTCTATTGTCATATAATATATTTCTAGGCAGGTCGTGGATTCATGAAATGAAGGCAGCACTATCAACATACCATCATTGCTTAAAGTTTCCTTATAACAGAGCTGAAGTCAGTATTCTTGCTGATACAAATGTCATCTGTAATGCATTGACAAAAGGTGTAGATACTTTTGTGCCTCATAATAGGTCAACTTCTCCAAATGCAGATCCAGAAGCACTAATGAAAGACTTAGAAAAGAGATTAAAGATTATAAATACCAACATGGATGGCTATAAGATAGAACTGGTACTTTCATTAGTTTCTCTCCCTCCATCACCAAAATAGTTGGGCAAGCCATCAGAGGCTATGAGAACACAAACTTCAGCTCCGAATACCATATACGATGGTCTCTTTGTATAGTCTTCTACCTCCTTGGTGGATGAAATAGAAGAAGATGTTGTTCTTAATTGGCTCTTTAAGGAAGATAGTCAAAATGAGGAGGTACGACATTGTGAGATTTCCTCAAACCAATATGGTCCTGGCTACAAAATGATCCAACGCATGAGGTACTCAGGTACTGGTCCTCTAGGAAAACAAAAGGAAGCTATTACTGAACCAATTCAGCTACAAACCAAATCCACAAATAATAAAGTTGGACTGGGTTACAATCCAAAAAAGACATCAGATCAAAAACATGTTTCTAAGTCTAAGTGGTAGAAAAGAATATCACCTTTAACATTATAGGAAGTAGAAACTCAACAAACAAAAGCAGAGTGTATAAAAGAGAAAGAGGAACCAACAGTCAAGAAAGATGAAATAGTCAGTGCTCAAGCTTCGATGGTATCAACTACAATAATACAAGAAGTTGAGGTCCCAGAAGATATAAGAGATGAAGTAGTAAGAATTAGAGAATTGTTTGCACCACTAAAAGTTCTGGTCACATATACTGGTAGATAGCAAGTAGACTATTCAGAGACTGATTCAAACGAGTATCAATGGGGTCCTGACCACATCTCAGACACATCCACTACAGAGACTCTAGAAGAGTCTAGCGATGTCATAAATGATGCTCAAGAGCTGATTCACATAAAACTAGAGAAAGAAATATAGGAAATTAGACAAAAGAGACAAGAAAATTATGAACAAGGACTGAAAGAATGAAGAATACCAAAAAGCTTCTCATCTATGTATCCCTATCCTAAAACAAAACAAATCAGGTATAGCACTACACAAGAAGAGTTGGAAGCTACTGGAAACAAGAACCAATTATTAGTTCAGAAGAAGCTGAATGGAGTAGAAGACAACAAATCATAGAAACATCAAGTTCATGTCAACAAGTGTGTCAGATACAAGTGACAAATGAACCACAACATGAAGGAACTTGCAACATTAAAGATGTTGGTATTGATACCATACATATGCTTACTAAATCACCCGAAGAAGACTCGGAAACTTCATCTGATGACTCTAATGACTCTGATGATAGTCTTATTCAAGATGATATCTACTCAACCTCAAATTTTGAATCAGTTGATACAAACAATGAAAATTTGTCTACTGATCTTATCACTATTAAACCACAATATGACGTCTAGTCTGGCATAGTGAACAACGTTACAAGTATGTCTATCAGATTAGATCAATTAAATATTAACATAAACTTTAATAATTATGATCTGACTCTTCCTGGTCTCGAGACACTTACGCAAGGTATTATTCTAGAACTCAACTTTTTGATCCACGACTGTGATAACAATACCGTGAATGCTCTTGAACCTACCCAAGATTTATCCTTAGTACATCTCAAATTGATTGATTGTACTTTACAAACCCAACCCATTAATATACCTACTTTTGCTAATGATTATACGTTAGCCTATTATCTCAATGCAGTCGAACCCATAGACTCTTCCACTAGTGAACAAAGTGAAAATATGACTGAAGCGGATATCAAGTATCTTAGTTGCAAAAAAAAGAAAAATAAAAATAAAAGATTTGATGGCAAAAACCACATTGTGGTGGTGTCAGAATATAAAAAAGAGAAAATAAAGGATGTACCTAAAGGTGAAAACCTCTCTGAGGTGCCTTAAGGTGAGATACTTGATATACTCCCAAGTCATTTCTAGGAAAGGTCCTCCATATTGATCGAGCCAACTCAACCAGTGAACACTAGGAGTCAAGAGACACCACACATCATTCATGTAGCTCAATCACTATCAGCAGAAGAATTGAAGGAGTTCACTCATCTATTCTTAGAAAAGAAAATAAAATTTGCATGGACGTACTCTGATATGCTAGGCTTGGATCCTGATCTCATTATGCACCAACTTTCAATTACACCAGGAGTAAAACTAGTTAAGCAAAAACTCTGTAAGATGCACCCGCATGCAGCACTATTGGTCAAGGTTGAACTAGAAAAACAATTAAAAGCTAGATTCATTAGAGCTATAGATTATGCCGAATGGATTTCAAACATAGTACCTATGTCAAAGGCAGACAAGTCTATCAGGGTTTGCACGGACTTCAAAGATCTTAACAAAGCCTGTCTGAAGGACGACTTTCCATTACCAAATATTGATATGATAGTCAACATGACTACTGGGTACGAAATGTACTCACTAATGGATAGATTCTCTAGATAGAATCAAATCAAAATAGCTCTTGGAGATCAAGAAAAGATAGCTTTCACCTGTGCATAGGGAACCTTTTGCTAGAACGTCATGCCATTTGGGCTAAAGAACGCAGGAGCAACCTATTAAAGAGCAATTACAACCATTTTTCATGATATGATGCATAATAATATGGAAGATTATGTTGATGACACCTTAGTGAAGACTATGAAAAGATCAACGCATATTCAAGAGTTAGGTCCTATACTCGACAGAATGGAAAAGTTCCAACTCCGATTAAATCCAAAGAAGTGTGCATTTGGAGTGACATCTGGTAAACTACTTGGCTATATCATTTCAAAGAAGGGAATCAAGGTTGATCCTAAGAAGGTCCAAGCTATAATAGAAATGCCACCTCCAAAGAACATCAGTCAAATGAGAAGTCTACAGGGACGTCTCTAATCCATCGGATGATTCATTTCTCGGCTAGCAAACAAAGCTCAACCCTTCACTAAGGTATTGAGAAAAGGAATAATATACAATTGGGATCAGCAGTGTGAACAATATCTTCAGTAAATAAAAGAGTACCTATCAAATTCACCAATATTGATGCCACCGATTCAGGGTAAACCACTAATCTTATATATATATCAGCAACTAATTCATCACTGGGGGCACTTTTGGTGCAATAGGATGATAACAAAAAGGAATGAGCTATTTATTACATCAGTAGAACATTGGTGTCTTATGAAATGAACTACACTATAATAGAAAAAGCATGCTTGGTGTTAGTCTTTGCATCACAAAAACTGAGGCACTACATGCTAGCACATTTAGTTAAGCTAGTGGCCAAAATTGATCCACTCAAATATCTTCTCAATAAAGCAACACTTACAGGAAGATTAGCGAAATGGGTCATGGTCCTTACAGAGTTTGACATTAAATATGTGGAACGCAAAGCCATAAAAGGATAGGTAATTTTTGATCAACTTGTTGAAGCTCCGCTTGAGGACACTCAACCGCTACACATAGAGTTTCTAGATGAATCTATAATGCACCTTACTCAACAACCTTGGAAAATGTTATTTGATGGGTCCTTTACTCAAAATGGTTCAGGTGCTAGCATATTATTCATTACTCCTTAGAAGTATTCAATCCCAAAGTCTTATAAGATTTTATTCCCTTGCACAAACAACATTGCAGAATATGAAGCTTTGGTGAATGGGATAAAACTAGCTATTGAATGGAAGGTTGTAGAATTGTATATCTATGAAGATTCTTAGCTAGTGGTTAATCAAATCAATGATACATATCATACTCGAGATAAGAAATTGATAGCTTACAAGAGAATGGTTGATGATCTTAAGAAGTATTTTTCTTTTGTATCATTCCAACAGATTCCTAGATCCGCAAACAAAGCAGCAGATGCTATGGCTACCTTGGCATCTATACCTAAGTTACAAGAGTCCAATTTTTGTTTTGATTTCCTGGTGGAAGAGTTATATTACCCTGCTTATGATTCTCCTGAGACCCAAATAGTCTGTTCTATTATTGGACATGACTCATCCCAATATAGTCATATCTATTCCTATCTACAAAACCAAATTATCCCTGGAAATCTTACCCAAAATGAGAAAAGAAACCTAACTCAAAATGCTTCATGATATGTTATCATAGCTAATGATTTATTTAGACGAGGTTTGGATGGTACATTGCTTAGATGTCTAGGAACTGAAGAATCTAAATGTGCATTATCGGAAGTCCATGAAGGTATTTGTGGATCTCATTTGAATGGCCTTACTTTAGCAAGGAAACTACTACGAGCTAGCTACTACTGGCCAAACATGGAAAAATATGCCATCCAATTTGCTAAGACTTGTGAGAAATTTTAGCTTCATGGAAATCTCATACATGCCCCGGCAAGGGACCTCATACCATTTATAACACACTGGCCTTTTCAGCAATGGGCCTTTGATCTCATTGGTTAGATATATCCTGCATCATCCAATGGACACAAATTCATCATAACTACCACTGAGTATTTCACCAAGTGGGTAGAGGCAGTTTCACTCATTAAAGCAACCGGTAAGCAAGTCACCTTGTTCATCCTGAACTATATCATCTACAGGTATGGGATACCTTCGTCCATCATGACTGATCATCGAGGACAGTTTAAGAATAAATATCTTGACGAGATTTGTGAGAAATTCAAAATAAAGCAACACTGGTCATCGGTATATTACCCTCAAGGTAATGGACAAGCTGAGGTGTCTAACAAAAACCTACTGACTATCTTGCACAGAATAGTGAACAAATCTGGGAAGGATTGGCATCAACAGCTCAATCCTACACTATGGGCTTATAGAACAAGTATCAGAACACCTACTGGGGCTACACCTTTCTCTTTTGTGTATGGGTCCGAAGTAGTACTACCTATTGAAGTAGAAATACCATCTCTAAGAGTTTCTTTGCAAGGTCTTATTACTGATGAAGATCACAGAATATCTAGATTGCAAGAGCTTGAATTGCTGGATGAGCATCGGTAAGTGGTGTTTGATCATCTCAGAGTATATCAGAAGAGATTGTTCAGAGGATATAAGAAGAAAGTTTGACAAAGAGAATTTCAGGTTGGTGACCTAGTTCTAAGAAAAAATCCAAAAAATCAACAGTTTCGCAACAATAAAGGGAAGTTTGAACCCAACTGGTTGGATCCTTACATTGTTACTACAACATTTGGCTTTGGTGCCTATCAACTCTCAAACTCAGAAGGAGAACAGCTTCGTGAACCGATTAACACCATCCACTTGAAGAAATTCTTTGCTTAGCATTCTCTGTGCCACCAACTTGTACAGCTGGAAAAAGTCCTAAAAAAAATCAAAAAAATCATCAAAAAAATTAAAATAAATAAAAAGAAAGAAAATGCCCTGGTGAAAACTTGGCAAACAAGCACCTTGGTAAAAAAAAAAAGAATCTTTGCCAAGAAGGTGAAAACCTAGCAAACAGGCACCTCTTGTACTCAAGCGCTTCATCTATCAACGCAACATTGGCATTTCCCGCTTTCATGCATCTTTTCTTTCGCTTGTACATATTTTTCAGTCACTTTCATGACATCCTGGTTCGTTGAAACCCTCATGACTTGAAATTGATCAGCATCCTAGTCTTAGGTTACTCGACAGAGAAATTCACATATCCTAAGCAGTGTCATACAAGTCATATTTCCGTCAGTGAAACCTGGTCGTCCACTCTGAGCCAGTCACCTGTCTCCTAACTACCAAAGAGTTTTTTATCACTGAATAAACAAGCAAAACAACATAACAAAAAAAAATCACTAAACAGTTTGAGCTATGAATGAAAATTTTCTTTGTGTACTATCTTTTATATTGGTTTTTTATTATTATCCCTCTGAGTAACTCGAGGAAGTCTATTGTGACTAAGAGGAGCAAGGATTGGGGGCATAATATTTTCTTTGTTTTCTGCTTGTAAGAATGATCCCAATGATCTGGAAACATATAAATTAACTAGGTGTCTATGATAAGAGCCTTCACAACAAGGTGAAATCGCCTCACATACCTCGACTCCTCTTATTTGTATGCTACAGGGAGGTCCATATCATTTCTTTGTCTATTTTGAGGGAATTTCTTTATGATGCAATTCAGGTCCCTGCGAAATCTGTCCAAGGATATGAATGAAAAAAGGGTCATTGCGGACAAGATAATTAATATTGCACATTGAAAAAGAAAGGAACTCTAACCTGCCTATTGTGTTCGTTATGCTCAGTGATGAATCTTAAGTATTTTAAATCTAGTGACTAGGTTTAGGTTGCATTTCGCATATCATTTTGCATATCATTCTGCATTTTTTGTGACTTTAGAGTGATTTCGGTATGGTAATAATCTCTTTATCTTCTGAATGAGAGCTAAAAGCATCATCATTTCTTACGCTAAGTGGTCTATTTATCATCATTTCTTCGATCGAGTACTTGTGTTTTGAAATGTTAGCTGCATACATAACATTTAATATATCTTCATACATTTCATTATTACTCATTTGCATTCAACTTATTGCATAGAAAAATGAAAACATTGCATTTCACATTACTCATACTCATTCATTTATTTGCATATGAACAGAACCAAAAATATACATCCATAATCATTTGCATTGCATACATTCATATTGAAAAGAAATACATACATATAGAATAAAGCATATAAAAGACATCTCATAAGCGGATCAACACAAGTATGATGAAGTCAAATCGGATCTCATATATATATCATGTCAAGTCTAAAAGTACAAAATGATGTCAAATGACATATACAAACTCCCATCAGAGCAAGAATTGTATAGGCTACAAAAACTGGGTGTGTCTACAAAAAATATCCGAGCTACAAAAAGAAATAATCTAGCTAGCACCCTCTCCCTCATCTCCTGGTGGAGGAGGAGGAGCCTAATGCCTAGGATCCTGAAAAGGTGCTCGAGCTCCCTTTGATCGTGCCATATACTACGAGTAGGGTATCACCTGCTATGCAATAGGAACTACGACACTATATGCTGCCACATAGTAGGCTGCCCTACTACTCTAGAGAAGGACCTCCTGTCATAAAGCCTCTATCTCTGCTCTTGACTCTGCCCTCAATGATATGATCTGGCAATCATGCTTGACCCTCACCTCGGCAAGCTATCAGTCTTGCTCTGCTAGCTGAGTCTGAGCCACTATCAATTGTGATTACAGCTCTGCAAGATGTGCTTTCATCGACCACCCTGCGTCAATCCCCTACTCTCTCACTGACTCCCCACCCCCATCTCCACATGTAGCTCCACCCTACCCATCCTGCCACTATCGGACCTATCTTGGAGCTATTCACTCATCCTTAATCCCACCCAATCTCACTCCTACATATCCTAGGGATCTGCCCTCACCCCTCTGATGTCCACCCTCAGCTGGAACCTTGCTGCTGCTAGCACCAAGATCACCACCACTCCACCGTGGAGCCTCAGCTCTTTGTGCCTGTCCCTGCCTATGGCCTTGTCCCTGTCCCTGTGCCAGTGTGGGGGCATCATCCTCAACATCCTCAATATGAGGATTCTTCTCTACTAGATCCATGAATCGAGGGAACAGATGCTATTGAAACCAATCTCTATATTGGGGTAATACCCCCGCATCCACCACATCATCCATATAATCTGTGAGGCCTCACCTCGACTCAGTTTGACATTCAGTGGATTTTATATTTTAGACTACTATGGATACTTTGTTTTGATGCATTTTGAGATTTAGAACTTTTATGACTTCAGGATATTGGATAACATTGCTATGAATTGATGTTTTACTTACATGCTTTATGAGATAGAACACTACATGATTATTAGATAGAATGATATTGCAATGATAGATGTCGTTAATGAATTTGCAGGACCTTACTTTGAATATAGAACTATGATGTATGTTTAGTTTATGTGAATTGGGATGAAAATTGCTTATGTGAATTTGCTTGACAAAAGATGTATTCAATCTGTGCAGATGAAAATTGTATGCAAGTAATGATGTGCATTGTTATATTATTGAATTATATTTTATATGAATATTTGGGAGTACTAATGTGTACATTGAGATGCGCAGGAAATTTACCATGTGACCATGGAAAATTACGGAGAATCAAACCTAGACTTATGTATGTTCGTAAAGCCAGGGTTTGTCTATTTGGAGAGACAACACCCCGTTTGTGTTGTATTTTATTCGTATCAGTATATGCTGCATGTGTGTTTTGTGTTATTTAAAATTATTGTGTAAAAACCTCAAGAGACAATTTCATGTTTATTTTTGTAAAAGTATTTTATTAGTGTCACTTGACACATGTGAGGATTTAAATTTTAATATTTTATCTTGTCTCTTGATGGGAAAGTGTTAATTATTATTATTTTTAAATAAAATAATGTGTTGTCAAAAAGATATTTTGAGAATATAATATTTGGTGTGGTCAACTTATGTTTGACCCGAAAATAAACTCCAGAGGGGTTTAAAATGGGTTAAATGAACACCTAGGGGTAGTTTATTAGGGTTTCCTGAAGCCCATAAGGTATACCTAGGGGTTAGGGGTAATTTTAGGCAAGTTTCTACTTTATTATGATCTTTTTAACGCTTTAAAAATTGGCTTTTTTGAGTTGAGCGAAAATTGAAAATTGAAGGAAAATCAAATCCAGATTTTCCCTCTTGGAAGGAAAGTCTTTTTGCATTTTTGCTTTCTTCCTTCCTTTTGTTGATTTTTCTTAGAATCCTGTGAGAACTCAGTGAGTGAGCTTCTTAAGGAAGATTTTTGGGAATAGCTGGTTAATCACCCACTCTCCATTTTTGGAGACAGAAGAAAACTTGGAAGAAAAATAATGTTATGGGTTAAAGAAATTGATTAAGGAAAATAAAGAATTGTGGATTGGGCAGCTCTTCTTCAGATATCATTATAACCTTTGGGCAGATTAAGGTTGGTTTCATTTTTTTACTTTCAATGACTTGATTTTGTTTATTTCTGGAAGTTGTTGAATAAGAAAATCTGTATTCTTGAAAACAAATTTTTGAAAATCTTTTGGTTTTGTTTTATGAATGAATGTGTTTTGGGAGTTTTCTCAAGATCCCTCTTTCTCTTGGGAGAGAAGAGGATCTTGAGGGTGGTAGCAGTGACAGCCCTCGAGTGAGAGACTCTCTTTAGAGAGCGATCACAAGGGATCTTTGTGTGACCCTTGCTGCATGGCCTGTTTGTGCAATGGGGGTCATAAGGAGGGTTATAAGGCTAGAATGCCTTTGGGGGGCATAAGGAATTATGGGGTTGAGATTTTGATATGTTATTTGTGCCATGAGGTGGCTTCTTGTTATTACATACTTGCAGATTCTCCTCAGGGTATTTGGTCCACTACCACCCTTTGAAAATGTTCACCACCAGAGTGTGGTACTGTGAAAGCCAGGTTGGGAATGTGTCTGGAGTATTTGTATGTTTTGTGTTCTTTGTGTTTGCCTGTTTGTTACCCGTCTAGGAATTGGTTCTCCGAGCTCGGGGGTGGCTACCAGTTAGCCTAGGCTGGGAGGTGAGCACTCCGTGGTCAGTTTTGTATTTTCTATTATGCAGGAAATCCAGAGCAAAGAGAATTAGAAATTCATGAAAGTTAACCAGAAGATGAATTCGAAGATATTTGATTTCAGTTGCAGATGTTGTTTTAAAGTTGTTGTGAATAAATGTCTCAATTCAAAAGAAAGGAGAAGCAAGTTGTAATTTTGTAATAATAGATTTGAAGTCTTATTGTTGTGACTGTTCAGAGAAAACATTGCTGTAAATTTGGTAGTATATAATAGAGATGTTTTAAAGAAAGAGAAAAGGCTTGATTTTACTCCTTGAATAATTGAAAAAGAAAAGCAAATTAGTAATGCATGCAAAGCTTCTTGTTTTATGAAAGAAATAAAAAGTCTGATTTCATTTAGATTTTTACCTATATTTTAATTAAGTCAAAATAGAAGTTTATTTAAGCTGAAAGCTTTATAAGTATTTTAGATGGAAAGAGAAGTTGTTTTATGTGAATAATCTATTTAGAAAAAAAAAATAAAGCATGTTAATGGATTTCTTATTACAAAAAAAAAGAAACGTATAATGTATCCTTGTGAAATACTTTAAATTGTATTTGTTTTTGTTAAACATTGATTTAGAAGCTTGTCTTATAGATGCATTTAAATTAATAAATATATATATATATATATATAATAATTAAATTCTTGATTTAACTTAAGGTAATCTTTTCCTTTATTATATTAGCTTAGAATTTTGCATGTAATAATTCTCTTTTAAAATATATATAGATTTTATTTAGAATTTAAATTTATCTTTTTATCTATGCTTTTTAATTTATGAATATACCACATATATATATATACTTATATATAAATATGTATATATATATATTTATATATATATATATATATATATAAATATATATATATACATATATTATTAAATGTTATTGTAATTTTTTTTTTAAAAAAAAAAAAAAAAAAAATTTGTTCCGTTTTTGCCCTAAATTTTGGGCATGACATTTTGGTATCAGAGCAAGGTTTCCACACTAGGAGCCTTACTCACTTACGTTTTGCCTTAGAATATTTTAAAGTATTTTGTTAATGGAATTCTGAATTTAAATAAATTTAATTCTAAAAGAAATAAATTAATTGTTTTGTATTATTTTCCTCTTAGGATGCCTCCGTTGACGCGACAAGCTCGCAAGCGCGGACGGGGTCCTAGACGTGAGCGCCTAGCTCGCGATGAGGAAGAGAGAGAGGCATCGGTTCCAGAGGAGAACCCAGGAGCACCTCCCGAACAGCCAAATGAACCTAACCGTGACCTTCTAGCAGCCATTCAGAATCTTATTGGCATTGTTCAGGAAAGGATTCCTGCAGAGAACCCTCCGGTTAGGAGTCATGACTCTGGGAGTCATAGATCTGTTGATAGAGAACGGAGCAGGAGCCCAGCTCTGATTCCTGTAGAGAGCCAGGGTGGTAATGAGCCAGAGTCAGTGCATATGCCAGGACCACCTCCTGCAGTGGAACCAGTTTATTTTGAGAGAGGTCGTCGAGATCCAGGGGATCTCATCAGAGAGGTCATGCGCCTCCAACCACCATCCTTCGGAGGTTCTACAGATGGAGTAGAGGTCGAGGCATGGCTTCTGAGTCTTGAGAGGTGCTTTGCGTTGCGTTCTTATGAGAGCAACTTGAAAGCACGTGTTGCAGTTCATCTTCTGAGAGGGACAGCTTCCACCTGGTGGAGACAGGAAGAGTGCAAATGCGGATTAGTACCTGATACACTCACTTGGGAGATATTCACCGAGAGGTTCCGTGAGAGGTACCTATCAGAGCACTTCAGGCAGTGTCGTATAGACGAATTTCATGATCTCCAACAAAAAGGCTTGTCAGTAACCCAGTATGAGAGTAAATTCTTTGAGTTGTTGCCATATGTAGATTATCTAAAGGATGAGAAACTTCTTGTAAACCGCTTCATCAGGGGATTGAATGCCGGTATAGCCGGGCCTGTTAGGATGTCTGCTCCAGAGAGCCTTCGGGTTGCTGTAGAGAAGGCACTGATTGCCGAGGAAATTCAGGTTAGACCACAGGACAATAGGGATCGGTATCAGAACCGAAATCCCGCACCTCAGACTTATGGATTTCAGAAACCACATTGGAAGGGGAACAACCGAAATTCTCAGGGGTTCTCCAAACCCCCTCCTCCACAACAGACACCACAGAACCAGAAACAGAAGCCTCCACAGTATCAGCAGGGCTCCAAGCCCAAGCAGTGGCAGACTCAGGGACAGAAACGTGATCAGAGAGCACAGGGGCAGTACACACAGCCGGCGGGGACTCAACAGTCCTCCAGGGGTGGGTACAGCGGATCCAGTAGGACAGGAGGTCAGGGTTTTTCTAGGCCTCAGGGTGCCCAGTTCCAGGCACGGGGTGCTTGCTTTACTTGTGGAGCCATGGGGCACTTGGCGAGGGATTTCCCTCAGGGACAGGTAGCAGGGAGTCAGCGGATGGCCGCTTCAGAGCCGACAGTTGGTGATATGGGCAGGTCCCATAGAGTATTCGCAGCGGTTGACAACCGCCAGGCCGATCATCAGGCCACGGTTATCGAATCTTCAGGTATAATCAGAGGTAACAATGTATCTATTTTGTTTGATTCAGGAGCTACTGACTCCTTTATATCTCCATTGGTTGTGGAGCGTTGCGGGCTAGTGGCAACTAGGCAGGGTGTCAGTTGGGAAGTGGAATTAGCTTCAGGGGCTAGAGTGTCAGTGGAATCAGAAGTTAGGGCATGTCAGTTGCAGATTGGCAGAACCACCACTGTAGTAGACCTTAGAGTGACTCCACTTGGATCTTATGGAATCGTACTTGGCATGGATTGGCTTTATGCCCACAGAGCCAAGATGGATTGCCGCCTGAAAAAGATCGAGTGTGAGGATGATCATGGTTCGCCCATAGTTATCACCGGGATTCAGAGGCCCGTGTCTCTTCGTATGATCTCCGCAATGCAGCTCAAGCGGAGCATGCGGAAGGGATGTCAGCTTTTTGCTATCACTATCAGTGACAGAGGAGAAGAGGAGGAAAAAGAAACATCGCTCAATGACCATCCTATCCTTCACGGATATTCAGATGTATTTCCTTCAGAGTTACCGGGAATGCCTCCCCGCAGAGAGATTGATTTTCATATAGACCTAGTACCAGGAGCCGAGCCAGTTTCCAGAGCACCTTATAGAATGACCACAAATGAGCTTAATGAACTTAAAATTCAGCTTGAGGAACTTCTTGAGAAGGGTCATATCCGTCCTAGCGTATCCCCGTGGGGTGCACCAGTTATCTTCGTTAAGAAGAAGGATGGATCTCTCCGATTGTGTATGGATTATCGGCAGCTAAATAAAGTAACCATCAAGAACCGATATCCTTTGCCTAGAATTGATGATTTATTTGACCAGCTTCAGGGTGCCAAAGTCTTTTCCAAAATAGATCTGAAGTCAGGATACCATCAGTTGAGAATAGTGGAAAGTGATATCCACAAGACCGCTTTTCGCACTAGATATGGTCACTATGAGTTTACCGTAGTCCCCTTTGGACTTACGAATGCCCCAGCAGTTTTTATGAGTCTCATGAATGGGGTGTTCCGTACCTTTCTAGACCGTTTTGTTATTGTGTTCCTCGATGATATATTGATATATTCTCGGAATGAGAAGGAGCATGAGGAGCACCTGAAACAGGTATTGCAGTGTTTGCAAGATAACCAGTTGTTTGGCAGCCTATCGAAGTGTGCTTTCTTTCGATCTGAGGTCAAGTACCTTGGACACGTTATTTCCGGTGATGGGATCTCAGTTGACCCATCAAAGATTATGGCTATTATGGATTGGCCAGCGCCTACCAGTGTGACAGAGGTCAGGAGTTTTATGGGTTTAGCAGGATATTACCGACGTTTTGTCGAAGGTTTCTCCAGAGTCGCACACCCTATTACCTCTCTTCAGCGTAAAGGGAAGAAATTTGAATGGACAGAGAAGTGCGAGAAGGCCTTTCAGGAACTCAAGAAGGCACTTACTAGCGCTCCTATCCTTGTTGTACCAGATCCTTCAGCTGATTTCATGGTTTGTACCGATGCTTCCTTAGAGGGTTTAGGGGCAGTTCTTATGCAAGGTGGTAGGGCCATAGCTTTTGAGTCTAGGAAACTTAAGACTCATGAACTTAATTATCCCACTCACGACCTTGAGCTCGCAGCAGTAGTGCATGCACTTGTGAGGTGGAGACACTTTCTTCTAGGACATCACTTTGAGTTGCATTCAGATCATCAGAGTCTTCAGTACATCTTCACTCAGCCGAACCTTAATGCACGTCAGAGGAGATGGATGGAGTTTTTGTGCGAATATGATTTTGACGTTCACTACATCAAGGGAAAGGAAAATGTAGTTGCAGATGCCTTGAGTAGGAGACGTCATGAGGTTTGCACCATATCCATGGGCACAGACTTGAGGGACCGTATACTTCGGCACTTGTCAGAGGATGGTTGGTATGCAGAGGTTTGTCAGGTGTTACGTTCTCAGGTCACACTAGAAGGGAAATATGTGGATTTTTCTTTGGAGTCCGATGGACTGTTACGCCACAGAGGGCGCATTTATGTACCTTCCTCCGGAGGGTTGAGAGAGTTCATTGTCTCGGAAGCTCATAGAGCTCCTTATGCTGCACATCCCGGGGTTAAGAAGTTGCATGCAGACTTGAGGCAGTTGTATCTTTGGCCGGGAATGCGGCAGCTCATTGCTGAGATAGTAGCTCGGTGTCTCGAGTGTCAGAGGGTAAAGGCGGAGCACCGCCATCCAGGTGGGTTGCTTCAGTCTCATGCTATACCAGAGTGGAAGTGGGATACTATATCCATGGATTTCATCATTGGTCTCCCTATGTCTTCTCGTCGCCATGATGCTATCTTGGTGACAGTTGACAAGTTGACCAAAGTAGCTCACTTTTCACCAGTCCGTACTACATTCACAGCTCCTGCAGTAGCACAGGTGTTCTTGCGAGACATTGTTAGACTTCATGGCGTACCCCGCAAGATTATTTCTGACAGGGATTCTCTTTTCACTTCTACCTTTTGGAAGTCATTACAGGCAGCTATGGGCACAAAGCTCAATTTCAGTACAGCTTATCACCCGGAGACAGATGGTCAGACTGAGAGAGTCAATCAGGTGTTAGAGGATATGCTTCGTATGTACGTCATGGATCATTAGACCCGGTGGGAGGAGTATCTTCCCTTAGTGGAGTTTGCCTATAACAATGGGCATCACACTTCTTTGGGAATGCCACCCTACCAGGCATTATACGGCAGGCCTTGCAGGACGCCTTTGAGTTGGGATCGCATAGAGGATAGAGTTGCTATTGGTCCTGAGTTAGTTCGAGATATGGAACAGCAGGTGGATTTGATTAGGCAGCGTCTCAGAGAGGCTCAGGATAGACAGAAGAAGTATGCCGATGCAAAAAGGATTGACCGTAGTTACTTGGTTGGAGACAGAGTTTTCTTGAGAGTGTGACCGCATAAGAGTCCAATCCGTTACGGAAAGGGTTCTAAGCTCGCACCTCGCTTTGTAGGACCTTTTGAGATTCTGGAGAGGATAGGCCCAGTAGCCTACCGTTTAGCTTTGCCACCTAGCCTGTCACGCATCCACGATGTGTTTCATGTTTCAGTTTTGAGGAAATATATCTATGATGAGTCTCACATTTTAGATTGGGATGCCTTGCAGGTGGAGTCGGACGGGCAGCTAGCTTTGGAGCCCATTCGCATTTTGGCACGCCGGACATTGGCCCTTCGAGGTCGAGAGCTGGACCAGGTTAGGGTCCAGTGGGATTGTTATGATGAGGTTACGGCTTCATGGGAGGACGCAGCACGTATGAGATCAGAGTACCCTCACCTCTTTGATGAACTCCAGGAGGAAGTTCATGCCTAGAGGGGGAGGATGTGAGGCCTCACCTCGACTCAGTTTGACATTCAGTGGATTTTATATTTTAGACTACTATGGATACTTTGTTTTGATGCATTTTGAGATTTAGAACTTTTATGACTTCAGGATATTGGATAACATTGCTATGAATTGATGTTTTACTTACATGCTTTATGAGATAGAACACTACATGATTATTAGATAGAATGATATTGCAATGATAGATGTCGTTAATGAATTTGCAGGACCTTACTTTGAATATAGAACTATGATGTATGTTTAGTTTATGTGAATTGGGATGAAAATTGCTTATGTGAATTTGCTTGACAAAAGATGTATTCAATCTGTGCAGATGAAAATTGTATGCAAGTAATGATGTGCATTGTTATATTATTGAATTATATTTTATATGAATATTTGGGAGTACTAATGTGTACATTGAGATGCGCAGGAAATTTACCATGTGACCATGGAAAATTACGGAGAATCAAACCTAGACTTATGTATGTTCGTAAAGCCAGGGTTTGTCTATTTGGAGAGACAACACCCCGTTTGTGTTGTATTTTATTCGTATCAGTATATGCTGCATGTGTGTTTTGTGTTATTTAAAATTATTGTGTAAAAACCTCAAGAGACAATTTCATGTTTATTTTTGTAAAAGTATTTTATTAGTGTCACTTGACACATGTGAGGATTTAAATTTTAATATTTTATCTTGTCTCTTGATGGGAAAGTGTTAATTATTATTATTTTTAAATAAAATAATGTGTTGTCAAAAAGATATTTTGAGAATATAATATTTGGTGTGGTCAACTTATGTTTGACCCGAAAATAAACTCCAGAGGGGTTTAAAATGGGTTAAATGAACACCTAGGGGTAGTTTATTAGGGTTTCCTGAAGCCCATAAGGTATACCTAGGGGTTAGGGGTAATTTTAGGCAAGTTTCTACTTTATTATGATCTTTTTAACGCTTTAAAAATTGGCTTTTTTGAGTTGAGCGAAAATTGAAAATTGAAGGAAAATCAAATCCAGATTTTCCCTCTTGGAAGGAAAGTCTTTTTGCATTTTTGCTTTCTTCCTTCCTTTTGTTGATTTTTCTTAGAATCCTGTGAGAACTCAGTGAGTGAGCTTCTTAAGGAAGATTTTTGGGAATAGCTGGTTAATCACCCACTCTCCATTTTTGGAGACAGAAGAAAACTTGGAAGAAAAATAATGTTATGGGTTAAAGAAATTGATTAAGGAAAATAAAGAATTGTGGATTGGGCAGCTCTTCTTCAGATATCATTATAACCTTTGGGCAGATTAAGGTTGGTTTCATTTTTTTACTTTCAATGACTTGATTTTGTTTATTTCTGGAAGTTGTTGAATAAGAAAATCTGTATTCTTGAAAACGAATTTTTGAAAATCTTTTGGTTTTGTTTTATGAATGAATGTGTTTTGGGAGTTTTCTCAAGATCCCTCTTTCTCTTGGGAGAGAAGAGGATCTTGAGGGTGGTAGCAGTGACAGCCCTCGAGTGAGAGACTCTCTTTAGAGAGCGATCACAAGGGATCTTTGTGTGACCCTTGCTGCATGGCCTGTTTGTGCAATGGGGGTCATAAGGAGGGTTATAAGGCTAGAATGCCTTTGGGGGGCATAAGGAATTATGGGGTTGAGATTTTGATATGTTATTTGTGCCATGAGGTGGCTTCTTGTTATTACATACTTGCAGATTCTCCTCAGGGTATTTGGTCCACTACCACCCTTTGAAAATGTTCACCACCAGAGTGTGGTACTGTGAAAGCCAGGTTGGGAATGTGTCTGGAGTATTTGTATGTTTTGTGTTCTTTGTGTTTGCCTGTTTGTTACCCGTCTAGGAATTGGTTCTCCGAGCTCGGGGGTGGCTACCAGTTAGCCTAGGCTGGGAGGTGAGCACTCCGTGGTCAGTTTTGTATTTTCTATTATGCAGGAAATCCAGAGCAAAGAGAATTAGAAATTCATGAAAGTTAACCAGAAGATGAATTCGAAGATATTTGATTTCAGTTGCAGATGTTGTTTTAAAGTTGTTGTGAATAAATGTCTCAATTCAAAAGAAAGGAGAAGCAAGTTGTAATTTTGTAATAATAGATTTGAAGTCTTATTGTTGTGACTGTTCAGAGAAAACATTGCTGTAAATTTGGTAGTATATAATAGAGATGTTTTAAAGAAAGAGAAAAGGCTTGATTTTACTCCTTGAATAATTGAAAAAGAAAAGCAAATTAGTAATGCATGCAAAGCTTCTTGTTTTATGAAAGAAATAAAAAGTCTGATTTCATTTAGATTTTTACCTATATTTTAATTAAGTCAAAATAGAAGTTTATTTAAGCTGAAAGCTTTATAAGTATTTTAGATGGAAAGAGAAGTTGTTTTATGTGAATAATCTATTTAGAAAAAAAAAATAAAGCATGTTAATGGATTTCTTATTACAAAAAAAAAGAAACGTATAATGTATCCTTGTGAAATACTTTAAATTGTATTTGTTTTTGTTAAACATTGATTTAGAAGCTTGTCTTATAGATGCATTTAAATTAATATATATATATATATATATAATAATTAAATTCTTGATTTAACTTAAGGTAATCTTTTCCTTTATTATATTAGCTTAGAATTTTGCATGTAATAATTCTCTTTTAAAATATATATAGATTTTATTTAGAATTTAAATTTATCTTTTTATCTATGCTTTTTAATTTATGAATATACCACATATATATATATATACTTATATATAAATATGTATATATATATATTTATATATATATATATATATAAATATATATATATACATATATTATTAAATGTTATTGTAATTAAAAAAAAAAAAAAAAAAAAAAAAAATTTGTTCCGTTTTTGCCCTAAATTTTGGGCATGACATAATCCCACCTCAGGTGATGCAAACCAGTCAGCTCCTGCATCACCAAAGCATAGGACAATCATGGAGACCATCCCTGTCTCTCCTCATCTGCGTAACGTGCATATGTAGTAAACTCCTATGAGATCCCCTGAGGCCGGCCATACTACCTCATCAATCGAGAAATGACAAATTGCTCCACAATGGTCTGTGATCTCCCAATAAGAGGATGCATAATAAAAAGGTCCCTACAAACCATTCGCCAGTCATCCCATAGCTCCAAACCTCTATACGGTCTCCATACAATGGTTATCAGGTCATCTAGCTATCGTCTCCAAAATTTTGTCTTGCCCAGATGGAGCTGCGTAATGTATCTGACATACCTATATATAATCGGTTGCCTGAGCTCTCTACTATCATCTACTATGGGCTGACAAATGGGAAGGTGCTCCCAAGCCCACACTTGCAAAATATATACACCAGCGGCCATGCTCTGCCCATCTCTGTACACAATCTCATGCATCTCTCGATACATGTGGGCCAATAAACACAAACCCCAGCTAAGTCTCTGAGGGGTCTCTATCAACCTCTCCAACATCCAACCCCATCCACACTGGAAACCCTACTACCCTTTGTCTGGCATTAGAAAACAACCAATGAACCTTGGTAGAACACATGCCAGAGGAAAATCCTCACTGTACCTGCTCATCAATATATCTCAACTAATGGAATGAGTCAAAATGTCAGGATCACTGAACACATGTCTCACTGCCTATAATCCTGGAAGGTGCCCTGAATCATAATCCACCTTATCCCTAGCAAAAGGGATATGGAGGATCCTATATACATCCTCGAGAGTGATATTCATCTCCCCCACTGGTAGATGAAAAGTGTTATGCTCTAAATGGAAACTCTTAACCAATGTCGTGAGCATTCCGTGATTCACATGGATATCAGGTAATCTCAATAGATGAGTCAAGCCGCACAAGTCAATATGAGCCTGCTCAACCTCAGATAAATGTCAAACTAATGCCATAGTAGGAGGATAAACGCATCTAAAGAGTACAGGAGGTAATTGAACCTAAAGAAACCCAACACCAAAGCATTAGAAAATATTTCAAATGAGCCTACAAGAGAAGTAAAACATCATGCAAATCCAACTAAGTCAAAGGCAAAATTAAAATTTCATGTTTAGACCTTAAAAAATGCTCATTGTCTACTGAATGACAAAACAGAGAGAGACAAAATCTTGTATGAGTCAGGAATAGCTATTGCACAATAAAACAACCCCAAATGACAAACTATTGGCTCTTGCATGACAACATGGTCTTTTAACAGACCTATTGTACGATACAAGGGTGCATCCCGAATGACAATTCCAATGACCCTAAACAAAAAAAGAAATTTTACCAGTTACTCATACGAGACAGGATCCTATTTCGCACAATAAAATGTGAAACCTAACCCCACATATGCGGAAAACTTGACAAATGAGCAAAAAAAATTCAAAATTGAAAACATAAACAGGCTTAAGATCGATCACTTACCGCTGGCTCATAGTTTCAGGGTTGATTATGATGTCTCTGGCACTTGAATCGATGCTGATGAGTAGGGACCACCATTTTCTTCACAGAAGGCTTTTTGAATTTTCAAACTTGGATGTTAAAATGATTTGAAAATGACAATTTCATCCCATATATAGCTAAAAACCTAATTTTTCAACTTGCTCCGATGGATATGAAAATTGTACCCTTAGCTAATTTGACTGCTCTAATTCCATTTTCGAGATCAAAATCGATATTCGAGATCATTTTGCTAGTCAATTTCACAATTTTGACCACTTAGCGTTCTTTTCATCAAATGCTCATTCCTTCTTCAAATTGTGCTCAATTTCAATGCTGAATATCAATTTCAATTCTACACATCAACTTTATAATCAACTCTATGCTCAATTTCACCAATCAACGCCAAATTTTTCAAATATTCCTCAGAATCAATTTGTGCTCAAATAACTTATTTTTGCCACACAATTGCCTATAATGTACCCTCACTATCTTTCGATTTCACTCCCGAGGGGGCATACTCATGACCTTATGACCTCACATCTTGACGTCGAGAACCTTTTTTTTCAAATCTTCATCAAAAGTCAAGCAAAATCTTTTTAAACTAAAGAAAATCAATTCTCATTGCTAAGGGGCATCTCAGCTTCATCGCTTCACATCAAGTTGAGATCTCTCGATTATTTGAATTGAATCAATCGCTAGGGGAATATATGTTTCATTTCTTTAAATCAAACTGATATTTGTCCTTCATCTGAATCAATCTCTTAACGTTAATCAATTCATGTCTTCAAATCAAGTTGATTATTTGTTTAAACTCAATCAAAAGTTTAAAGAGTATCTTTGATCACACTCAATCTAAGCAGGTGTTTAGTATTCATTTCTTGATCAAGCTAAACAGTTTATCTTCATAGTGTCTTGATCATTCAAGTTCAAGATCGATTTTTATCATCACTCATTGCATCTAAGTTTAATCAAGTTCTAGATCGATAAGATCCGCTTCTTGATCAATCAAGTTCAAGTTCAATATCTTTGTTTCTATCGTTCCTCAGTTCAATCAAGTTTGGGAATGATATCGCTTTAATCAGACTTCATTCAGCTTTGTCGCTTTGAATCAAGCTAAACACCTTGCTCTTCATTTAGTTCATGATCATTCAAGTTCAGAACTGGCATCTCCTAGACATCACACATTCTTTAAACCAACGTGCTGCTCGCACATTAATTCAAAGAGGGGCAAATGTAATACCCTAAAAATGGTCATCTAAACCATGGGCCCCTAATCTCGACAACACCACCAAGGTCCTAACCAAAGGCAATTAAATCAATCTTGAGAACATTATTAATTCTTTAATCATCAAATATCACATGGCAAATCAATTACTCAATATTAATTAAATATTTATTTAATTAATTGAATCATTTCCAAGAATATCATTTTAATCAATTATCCCATTTTAAGTTATTAAATATCCTTGCATATTTAATTAATTAATAAAATTGCCATTTAATCACACAAAAAGAATTAATTTATTACAAAAAAGGAATTAATTACAAAACAAGACTTGAATTGAAATTAAACAAAAAAGAATTGAATTGAGAGAGAAATCAAACTTGAGATATTATTTCTTTTTCTAAATTTAGAACTTGAAATCAGAAAAGCAATTTAAATTGAATTATTGAATTATTCTCTAAAATTGGAACTCAAAGCTTTTCAGAAAAAGAAGTTCAGTTGCATTGAAAAGACTCTTTTCTTGAATAAATAAAAGAATTATCTATTTTTATCATAAATGCATGGAATTAATTTATTATTATTTCCAATGCAACTTGGACTTCTAATTTGAATGCATTTCAATTAAATTATAATTGGAATCTATCTCAAGGTTAACTAAACCTAATTTCTCAATTATTTTCAATTAATCCTAAATTGATCTTTTCTCTTTTGTAATTCTCTATAAATTCAGTCTTCAACTTTCATTCCAATTCATCCTAGAGATTTTTGAGAACAAGCTTGGAGATTATTAGCACGCTAATTTCACTCTGGAGTCATAGAAGATTATTGTGTTTTTTTAGATTATTTGCATCCATTTTACATCCATTATTGCTTGAATTGATTATTTGCTTGAATTATTCATCCATCTTGCATCCATATAGTTAATATCATATAGATTAAATCCTTTGTCTTGGTGTAGTCTAGTCACTGGTATTGCTTATAAAAATCTGAGAGCAATCTTATACTCGCATCTTTTAGAAGGCAATTAGTCGCTTTGTTATGGTTTTTTACTTATTGATTATTGATTACTAACCATGCATATAATGACTTAATTGAAGTGTTGTGCTTGTAGCTTACAGACCACTTTTTCACACACACACTATTTAATTTAGCCCCTTAATTACTAATGCGTAAAAGAACACATTTGATCAAATTAAATACTAAGGATTAAATACTCAATTTTACCACATGCAAAACACTCAACCCAAGAAAGCCAAACAAACAAATGACCTGCATACCCCACAAAAAGGGAAAACTGATGGTGTAGTACCCCTCCTTGTTTGAACTTATTAGACTCATATTTTACTATTGTTTACTTTCAGTGGATACATTACCATGACGTGTTATTTAGACTTATATGACATTATTTCATGCTTTATTTGGATATGAGATGCATAATTTATTTGCAGTATTTCAATACTTGTGATTTATTGTATTTTATGGATTATTGCTATGTACTGACACTTTATCTATGCAATGTGTAATTATATGTTGCGTGTCTGTGAGTGTATTGGATGCAAGGGGATGATTTTCCTTCACTCACTCTGGTGAGATAGGGAATGTCGCGATTCTCCTTCATCAGTGTGCATGCCATGTTTTCTATATTGTATATATGCATGTGTGGTTCGGTGATGCAAGATATTGCAGGTACAAGTACCAGGTAGGTACGGGGTATCATCTCCACCTGGCTTCACAAGTCGAAGCATCCTTATATTTGTCCAATGGAAGTGGAGGAGGTAGTAGTTGACCCTATTTTACCTTGTTACACTCTTCTGAGTGTTGTAGGTTGGTTGTCCTGTCAGTTTGTTCGACCTTCATGTATTATCGTTTGACTTTTTCTAAGTCTTTGCTTGGGGTTTGCTCAGTTTGTGTGTTTAGTGAATTTAATTAATTAATTAAATTTATGGAGTTATCTCATAGTTGGTATTTTTGAATTATGTATTTTATGCATTGAGATTATAAATTTAATTAATTAAAAAAAGTTATTAAATTATGTTGCAAGTTGCATTATATTAGAAATATTTTTTTTTAAAATTTTAGTGAAAAATAAATTAGATTAATTTCATTTATTGTTTCCTAGAATTTAAAAAAACTAAAATAAATAAATAAATGAATAAAAGAATAAATTAGAATTAAAAAACTACTTTAATTTCTTTTTTAAGGAAATTAATTAATTTGCATGAGAAAAGAAAAGAAAAAAATGATTTTTGCTTATTGCATGTTAATTTATTCCTTTGGTGGGAATTAGGAAAGAAAATAAAATTGCTTTTATTACTAAAATTAAATATTAGGGTTTTTTGGGAAAATATGTGCAACCTAAAATTTTAGGTTAAAAGGGGAATATATCTTTTTCTTTTTGGAGAGTCACGGGAAGGAGGCAGAGATTTTGGTGAGGAAAAATTATTTTGGAAGCAATATTTTTTTGAAGAAATTATCAGAGGATTGCTGGAAGAGGGATTGGCTTGGAAACCCTGTTGCAGGACAGAGCTCATCCACATGAATCTTCCAGGAAAGCTTCACAGGTTGGGTTGCTTTGTTTGGTGTTCTTTTGTCTTCTTTAAAAAAAAATTAATTTAGTGTGTTGAATCTCTAATCTCTGTAGTGGAGATTCTCATGTTTATTAATTTTTTTTCCTATATGTTTTAGTTTTGGTATTGTGAAAATCATAGGGAAGAAATAATTGGATTAGGGAAGATATTTGTGTAAATAAATATGGAGTAAGTGGGGATGCATTGATTTCTATTTCTGTTAAAAATCAATCTTTTTATCCCTATGGAATTTAATTTTAAATCCCTGTGAAAATTTGACTTTTAATTCTCTGTGAAAATGGATCTTTATATTCTGTAAAAATTTGATATTTATTTTATATATTCTCTGTGAATTTTCCTTTTAAAAAAAGGGGGGGGGTTTGTGAAATTTTAACCTTTGTATATGATTTGGACATTTATTAAAATTTAAATTTATTTTAAATTTTAAAAAAATATATATTAAAATTGGGTTTTGCATGGGTCGATAGTTATTACCGATGGTAGTAGTACTACCGGTGGTAGTAGCTGCTACCGTAAGGTAGCAGTACTACTAACGGTAGTACCTGCTACCTGTCAGTAGTAGTGCTACTGCGGTAGTACATGCTACTGTGGGGTAGCCAATAAAGTTGTCATGACAGATTTAATCCGCCCTGGTTTGCGTGCTTCGGCATTGATGAAAATTCTGTTTGTTTTTATTAATTTTGTGTGATATAAAATATATATATATATATATTTATTTATTTATATATATGTTTTTAAAAAAAACAAAAAAAACTTTGGCATTTTATTAAATAAGTTGTATTAATATCATGCAAATGTATTTATGTTTTAATATAGATATATTTAGTAATATGAATATATGTATATGATATATATATCGGTGAATATATATATATATATATATTTTGATAAAAGTGGAGAGTCCACTAAACTTATATTAATTAAAACCAAATTTTATATCGGGTTCAGACATGGCATACTGGCAGGAAAGAACCCGCAAGAAAACCTCTGGTTGTAGCCATTTTTTAATTTACAACAGATATATATAGCCCTTACAACCAGTATGTTTCGACTAAAAACCCTACCCTCCTATCACTACCTATTTTTACAAAAAGTTTGATATGACAATTTTAAAGCAGAATAACTCCAACCGAAGAAGAGATAGGTGTGAAGAGACAACTGCATGAGAGAGAATTCACTTTCAGGGCCAATGCAAACTATTCCGAACAAATAAAGCCAAGTTGTCTGCCACCCTGCAAAAAACCGAAAAACCACCAGCTACAGCACAGACAATATGTTAGATATCCAAGAACCAGGAACTTGTGCTCTCTTCTAGTGACAGCTAAGAAGAGAATGGAGGTGCAACCACCCTTAAAGGGAAGGCCACACAAGTTGGAGTAGAACACAAAAAGCCCAATGAGGTCAATGAATGTAGAACCTGAAAAACAACCCATGCTTTATCCACAAAATGGTCAGGAGCCAAATATAACAAAAAATCTATAGAGGCTCTAGTAGTTTCCAAGGAGTCACATATCAATCCCATTCGTAACTGATGAAGCAAATGACTAGACCAGCCATTAGCCAAAAGCTCATGGTGAGGAAGAAAACCCCTGTAAGGAAAAGAGCCCATATCAAACTGATAACTATCCAATGTAGCAGAGACCAATTCCCAATTACAAACTATCAAAAAGACAAACGAGGATACCAAGAGGCAAACCAAATCCAAATCAAGCAGAACATCATAACAAATAGTAATAAAATGAGAGAGAAGCTCATCATAAGAAATTTGACAAGCAATCTATAACCACTTACATCCCAAAAGTCTGCGAAGCTCAAAATCCACTGCGCGAGTAAATAAATTGAACACCTTACCAAGTTTAACAGAATTATCCTCACTTGCATCGCCATCCCCCAATGAATGAGCTTCTAGAACCACTCTATATACTCCACCTAAAAAAGAGGATGACATTTGCAGGAAAAAGGGAACTGATAACCAAACAGAAAAAGCACCAAAAACTGCTTTTTGACATTGACAGAAGAGAAATGTATTTAAAGGAAAGAAATGGCCTAAAAATCCCACAAAGGTACTAAAACAAACCACTAAAATCACACTTGTATCAATTCCCATGCATTTAAAACCTTCCATTAAAAATCATAAGTGACTCTCCCACAAGTGGGATACTAACATGCAAAAATAAAACTAACTATACTCCAAACTGATAGACCCAGACAAGCACAAGGCGGCCAACAAGTAGATATTAATCATCAAATAATAAAAACTTACAAACGTACTGGTGGGTGGAGGAGATGAAGCATGCAGAAAAGAATGTATCCTAAAGGATAATGATTACACAAATGACACATGCCATAGCCATAACTCGATATAAATGAGGATGATATTGATAGGACATAAAAACACATAAGAATCGAAAAGTAATATCAAAGGAAATATGTCTCCAAATTTAGATAGAAAAGCTTATGAAACCTTTTAGAGCAAATTCCCATACATTACCATATAAACCATTTAAGTCGAAGTGGCCAAGATGAAGATCCCAAACTACAGCTTTAACACAATGTGCACCAAATGTGATGATATTCATAAGTGAGAAAGAAAAACAACTTAAACCTCATAAAGGAAATAAATTTTTTGCCCCCATATGTATATTGAATGGAAAAAGAGTACACCATATAAAAAGACAAGCTGATAAATATTGTCAACCAAGCCTAAATCTCCAATTCTTAAGTAATACACGCATTGCCATCTAACTCGAATATAGAGATGTATAACTACTCCAAATGTAGATAGATATAAGGCCTTCTATCAACACATGAAGCAATGATACAAACTATATTGAGAAGAAGAAAATATGAATACTTCAGTAAGAAATGGAGAAAAAGGACCGAAAATTTTAACATGTAGTGCAACTTTAGAAAAAATTTATCCCTCCAATCATCTAGAAATACATGCATTAACGTCTAACCCAATTACAGAAGTGTAAAGAACTCCATATGCAGATAGGAATAAAACTCCTCCTATTGCCACATGATGACCAGATACATACTGAATTGAGAAGAGGATAATACATATATTGCAACAAGAATGGAGTAATACCTGAAATTAGATAACTTAATTTGAGGGGTGAGGCATATACCCGAGGAGGAGTTCTTGAGGAATGTCACCCACTACTATATTCTTATGAATAGTAGCTGAGTCAATAGCCAAATTAGCCAGGAAATCTGCCACTTTGTTTAACTCACGGAAGCAATGAGATAATACATAAGTATCAAAAAAGGATAACTTCTCCAAAATATGATCAATTAAATACTTCAAATGCCAACAATTACTTCTACAGTTCAACACACTTTGAATAACTACCATTGAATCCCCCTAAATAGAAAGGTGTTTGATACCAAGAGAGATAGCCAATTCAACCCCAAGTGACAAAGCTTGACATTCAGCGAAATTGTTTGATTGAGACCCAAGGGTATGGCATTGAGCAACAATTAGGACAACATTTTGATCAAAAATGGCCATGCCAGCCCCAGCCAGACCTGGATTCCCCCTAGAAGCACCATCAAAATGAAGTTTGAAATGACCTAGAGGAGGAGGAGCCCATTTTGCCACGATTCTCTTTGATTTAAGAACCAAACTCTTTGCAACAAACCCATGAGAAGGGATACAAGCCAAATATTTCCAAGTCCTAGTGATCATGCCATCCCAATGGGAAAAAGATGTCAGATTATCTAATTTTTTTATGAATGTAACACAGGCCACCTCCGAGATAGAGGCCTCTATCTTGACTAAGATATTAGAGAGCGAAGAGGATGTCTTTTTAAAGATCCTATTATTTCTCTCTAACCAAATGTTCCAAATAATAATCGAAGGGGCTATGATCCAAAGACAGGCATAAAAGGAAGAGGAAAACAAAAGAGGCCAAGCTCTAAAGTGAGAGAGAAGATCCCCACTAGTGGCAAAAGACAAGCCTATCTTCTCAAAAAACCAATTCCAACATCCAAAAGAAAAATTACAATGGAGAAAAAGGTGAGATGACGATTCCAATTTCTGTTTACACAACACATAAGGGAAAACAACCAATAAGTGCATTCTATCGAGTCTCATGCCGGTGAGAACCCTATCTTGAACCGCAAGCCAAGCAAAAGCTCTAGCCTTCAGCAGACATACAGGATGCCAGAATAATTTATAAGGCCAAGAGGGGAGGACCATAGCCGGCATTAGAGAATTGTAACCATCTTTCATTGTGTATTTTCCAGAAGAGTTCTTAGTCCAAATGAGCTCATCATCCTTCTTAAACAAGATGATGGTTCTATCTCTAAGGATTGAAGAAAAATATGCCTTCAAGCAAGGACTAACAGGAAGGAACTCAATCGATTTTCATTTAGCTAGCACTAATTTTCCACATTGAACTACATTAAAGTAGTCTAATAGAAAAACCCCCCATTTATCAAGGAGTATTGCTTTCAAGGGAGACCAATCCCTAATAGAATCCATGGGACAATAACCATTCCAAGCATCATCCCAAAATCTAACTTTTGAACCATTATGCAGCACCCAAGAAAGATATGGTAGCACGAAATTTCTACATTTACCCATGAAGTTCCAAATAGCTGACCCCTTAGGCAAAGTTATGGCCCTGAAAATAGACTCCCTAGATCCATTAGATAGATACTTAGTGAACATGATTCTAGCCCAAAGGGAAAGTATATTTTCATATATTTTCCATACTAATTTGGCCCCAAGAGCCAAATTTTGACTCTCCAAACTATGAATGCCAGCCCCTCCTAGTTCTTTAGGAAGACAGACCTTGTCCCAAGCTAACAAGGGGATCCTAGACTTCCCATCCCTATTATTATTCCAAAGAAAAGACCTCAGAGTATCCTTTAAACTAACAATAACAACCTTAGGAGCTTTTAGAATTGACATTAAGTTAATTGGTACCGCATTCAAAACAGACTTAATCAACACAATTTTCCCAGCCATGGTGAGCCACTTATGATTCCATGCCAAAATTTTCTTTGACACCCCTGAAACAACTTTATCCCAAAAACTAACCTTAACCTTATTAGCAAAGAAGGGAACTCCTAAATAGGTACAAGGTAGAACCCCCTGTTGGAAACCCCAAAACCTTTGAAGCTTATCCTGAAGTAGAGAGGGAGTATTTAAGAAAAAGATCTTAGATTTCTCCTTGTTAACCATCTGGCTTGAGAAAGCTACATAATTCCTGATCACTTGATTTATAACTCGAGCCTCCTTCAAAGATGCACCACCAAATAAGAGGGTGTCATCAGCAAAAAGACAATGGGAAATCCTCTGATCGAAATTCTGAATTTCGATACCCTTCCATAAACCATTCTCCCGGGCTGAGCCAATTGCCTGACTTTGAGCTTCAACTAATAAGATAAATAAAAAAGGTGATAGTGGGTCCCCTTGCCTTAAACCCCTAGAAGAGTGGAAGAAACCACAAGGTGACCCATTAATGAGAACCGAGAACCTTGCCGAAGAGATACAAGTCATAATCCATTTTATCCAAGCCAAGGAAAAACCCAACCTAACCAGAACTATTTTTAATGCCTTCCATTTGACCCTATCGTAGGCTTTCATCATATCTAACTTAAGGATCATGGCAAGATATTTCTGGGCAGAAATTGAATGTAAGACCTCATGAGCAACAATAGCCCCTTCAGGAGTTTCCCTATGCAGAACAAAACCTCCTTGTTCCAGGGAGATAATTTTTGGTAAAAGAATAGCCAACCTTATAGCAATCACCTTGGAAAATATTTTATAAAGTGTTACATAAAGCTATAGGACAATAATCTACAAAGGTTTTAGTGTCCTCCTTCTTAGGTAGAATGACTATTAGGGTAGTGTTTAATTCTTTAAGAATAGACCTATTTCTCCTAACTTCCTCTAAAGCCAAAAGAACATCCTGGCCCACAAAATCCCAGCAATTCTAGAAAAACAGAGTAAAACCATCAGGCCCGGGAGCCTTATCTGGATTCATAGGAAAAACCACCCTCTTAACCTCATCTAAAGAAAAAGGAGACATTAACATTCTATTATCCTCAAGAGAGACAAGAGAGGGAATGAAGGATGGAATATTGTTAGAAACATCAATATTTTCAGATGAAAGTAGATTCTTAAAAAACTTAACTGCTTCCCTAGAAATATCCCCATCATCTAAGAGAATATTCCCCTAACTATCTTGGATACAAGAAATCCTACTCCTGACCCTTTTCATTTTAGTGCTTGCATGAAAAAATTTTGTATTCTTATCCCCATCAGCTATCCATAACTCCTGAGATTTTTGTCTCCAATAGACCTCTTCTCTAGCCAAAATTTCATCGAGCTCACTCCTAAGGGTCCTAATTTTGTCTAATACCTTACAACCCAAACCATGCTGCAAAAAATTCCTATTCAGGACTTCTAACATATCTAAAATCCTTTGTTTTTCTTCAAAAATATTCTTAAAGTGAAGAGAGTTCCAACTCATAATATTTTTTTTAAGAAAACTGATCTTCTTGACCAACTGAAACATTCTAGACCCTCTTAAAAATGGAGCCTCTCCCCACCATTGACGTAGGAGGGGAAGAAAAGAGGTATCCCTAAACCACATTGGCTCAAACTTAAATGGAATCTTGAAGGAAGATCTATCCCTGACGACAGTCAGTGAAACCGGAAAATGATCCGACCCAGACAGGGGAAGGATTGAAGAAAAAAACTCAATGTCAGAATCAAACCCATTAGAAGAGAGTAAAAATCTGTCCAAACGTTCCGCAATCTGAGAGAAATTTTTCCTCATATTAGTCCATGTAAAAAGACCATTATTAGGTTTGCAAAAAAAAAGAGACATGTCAGAAATGAATATATATATTAATATACTTATATTATATTATTTTATATATATAGTTAATTCAGAATTTGGTTATTTCCAAAAAAGTTTATATTTTTAGATTCTATATTTATTCTTGGAAATACATTAGAAGGTAATTTTTTATGTGCTTAATTTAGCCTTGTTGATCAAATGACAATTATGCTTTTCTTTTATCAATGAGGTGTATTTTCTGCTTTTCTGAAATATCGACAATTGCAAGTAATTAACGCTTTTTATTGTTTTAAAAAGGTTGCTTGTTATAGGATCTGTAGAATAAAGGGTATTTTCTGGTAAAAGGATATTTCATTGTAAATCTGATTTGAGTTATTGTCTTTTTACTAAGGTTGTTTTACCCCTTGGTCAGGTGTCATTGTATAACCCTGTTGATGTGAGCCATTCTGTGTTATGTTTCCAAATGGTCAATCTTGGGTTAGTAATTGTGTATCCTTCACCTGTAGTTTGTCAGGATTAGATATGGCTATCAGTTTCACCATAGAATTATCATAGAGAGACCTTTCCTGTTAGTGTCCCTTGAGAGAGAGTGGCTTTTGAGTGGGGGCTACGCCCAAAGTGGATGGCAGGATAACCCTTCGAAAGTCAGTTAAGAAGTGATAACCTAATAATTGATTAGGGGGTGGGTAGCTAAAATATTAATTAAGATAATGTGCCTTGCACATGGTTGAGTTCTTGTATAGGCTTAGGATGTGGTGAGAAGGCCTGGAATGGAAAACTTATCGCCTTGTCTTCACGAAAGGATTGGTAGGGTCTGCATGATGCTTAGATGGAGCCAGGGGTTAGGGAGAGGTTACCAGGATAACCCAAGATGGGGGTCGGGACCTATGGAGGCCTACCTAAGGTAACCATCATAAGCCATACAATGACACTCTCTCCTTAGAGTCACTAGTGTTTATGAGTTGAGTCACATGGATGTTTGCGAAGTCATGTAGTTCTATCGTATTTGTCTTATTTTGCTTGCTTGAGGGTCTTCTACTATCTCCTAGAACGGTGGGGTGGTTCCATTTTGGGATCACATTGTCGGGTGGTAGTGCCACTTCCCATCGGATGTTTTGGATTGTATCTTCAGGTGAGGAAAGGCTTCGCTAGTGTTTCTTGGTTCGTGGTTCATGTACTAGCTCATGTTCATGATCATTGTTCAGTTGAGACCTTGTGGTCATTGTATCAAACATTTATGTAACCTTGGCATTGTGAATTTTGGATACTGTCATATTTTTGGAAGCCATGTATTTATGAAATGTATGTTAAATTCAGTTGCTTTAATCTTTTGTATATATGATCTATGGGAAAATAAATGCATTGGAATACTTTGATTCTTTCATTATGGAATTTAGATATATGTGTAGGTTTTATCTTAAGCATTTAATTTTCCTAATTAGATGGACAATTGAATAAACCAAGGTGTTAATATAATCTATGAATTAATCTTCATTGGTAACCCTTAGGAAATCATGTGTTATACTTCCGTTGTGTTATTAAACGTGCAATTGTTATAATTAATGCACTTAATTTTTAAAAAAAACATATTTCACCCTTTAGTTGCCTAGTTGTGTTGTTTTCCTTTAGGGTTTTTGGCGGTGTATTATAGATGGGTGACTGACGATGCTCACTTGAGCACGACAAGGGTAAAACAAGGGTCTTATGACCACCTAATCCAATCTCAAAGGACCAAAGAGGTACACTCAAACTTGTGAATCCAAGTGGAGACGAACCTTGTAACTATGCGATACTGTACTTGCAATCTCCTACAATCATGAACCACACATGCATACATATATATTTAATGAAAGTGTTAGCTCAAGATAAATAACACAAATCAGGAGAACAAATAAACTTACATAAGAATCGATGTGAAAGCACATTAACAGGTATGCACAATAATCATAATATCTGACTTATAACATTACATCATGGTAAATTAACCATCCAAGAAGATCACTTTAAAAAAAGTCAACCAAGGTTAAACTGGGTTTTAAAATCTGATTAGGGCAAGGGTACTACATATGCACTTTAATAATATTTAATTTTTTAAAGTATAAATCATGCATTTTAAAAAAACATCTATTCAATATATATATAATTATAAAAATTAATATATTTAATCCAATTATACATGATCTTGCAGGTCTTCAAACAAAGGGAAAATTTGCATGTCCAGTTTATGGTCCAAAGATGAAATCTTATCTTTCAACAAGTTTAGGAAAGTAGGTGTTTGATGAGTATAGGTACTTCCTCCACAAAAATCATAAGTATTGAACTACAGAAAAACATCTTTTCAATGGGAAAGAAGAGACTACATCAAAACCATGAAGGATGGCACATCGCCTATAGAAGTTGGAATATAATAGAATTAATCATCAAGGTAATGTCATTAAATTAAATTGTTTATCTATCATATATGATATGTTTGGAATTTGTTTTTATATATTATTTTTTATTTACTCATACTGTAATTGATGATGATTGTCGTTGTTAACTTTTTAAACTTATATGCTTCATGAAGGTCGTCAAGGCATTAATTACCAACTTCCAAAGGGACTAAAAATTTATCCTAAACAATTTAGTAGGTTGCCCTACTATGAGAAGCTACAAATTGTGCATTTGTTTGATACTATGCATATCGGAAATAATATAACATAGACGTTATGGAAAATATTTGATGGAAGGCGTGACAAAGAAAAAATTATCAAAATTTGTGGTGACATTCAGGAATCCACTCATGCAATGAAAAATGCCATTCAATTAAATAGCGATGGAGACCAAATTAATATAAGTACCCTTCCTTGGTTATTAACAGAGCAGCAAAGCAATGCTATAAAAGAAGTCATATGAAAAATTTGATTTCCCACAGGATTTGTTGCGAACATAAACAATATCATAACAAAGAAAGGTAAATTTGGGCCAGGGATGAAAACACATGATTGGCATACCTTCATTAAGGTAATTCATGTTCTTGTATATTTACTATATATTTGTATATTGCATGTACTTTTCATTGTATTATGTTTACTAGTTTTGGAAAAATAATGAAAAGATCATTTAATAATTGTTGCAGTACATTCTATAGATATTATATTTGTTCAATTTGTTGTATAGATATTATATTTGCCATTTGTTTTACTTTTTATGTAATATATTGCATATTATTTTGTTAAGACTCATTAATATATTTGTGTCTTGAATCGCTTGTAGATGGTTGTCATCTAAAGAAATCCATAAAGAAGATAATAAATTATTGGAAGAGAAAAATTCTTCATCTAATGTGTAAAATGCAAAAGTGTTTACCTTTGAGATTTTTCAATGCACAAGAACATTACCTCATACACCAAGTTGAGGAGACTGAATTGTGTGTACCTGTAAACAAAAGGTCAATGTGGATGGTTGAGAGGCACTTGAAATTTTTGAAGGCTTTGGTTTGACAAAGAGCACATCCCGAGGGTTCTATGGTGGAGGGATATATGGTATACCAGACTATGGTGTACATTACTGTATCTTCCTAAGTTCGGGACAAAGATCCATGTAGATCACATTTGGGATCCCAATTGCATTAACACATTTGAAGGGGAGTACCTAATGGGGAAAGGTAGATTGAGGAAAGTGAGAGGTAATTATGTAGTACCCCTACTCATTTGAACTCATTAGACTCATATTTTATTATTGTTTTCTTTCAGTGGATACATTACCATGATTTGTTATTCAAACTTATTTGACACCATTTTATGTTTTATCTGGATATGAGATGCATAATTTATTTGCAGTAGTTCAGTACTTGTGATTTATGGCATTGTATGGATTATTGCTATGTACTGACACTTTACTTTATCTATGCAATGTATGTTGTGAGTCTACGAGTGTATTGGATGCAAGGAGACAATTTTCCTTCACTCACTCTGGTGAGATAGGGAACATCGTAATTCTCCTTCATCGGTGTGTTTGTTGTGTTTTCTATATGGTATGTATGCATGTGTGGTTTGGTGATGTAGGATATGGAAGGTACAAGTACCGGGTAGGTATGGGGTATCATCTCCACCTGGCTTCATAGGTCTGAGCGTGCCTTATATTTTTTGATGGAAGTGGAGGAGATAGTAGTTGACCCTATTTTGTTCAGTTACACTCAGGTGAGTGTTGTCAGTTAGTTGTCCTATCAATCATTGACCTTCGTATTTTGTTGTTTGACCTTTTATAAGAAATCGCTTGATGTTTGCTTAGTTTGCGTGTTTAAGTGATTTTAGTTATTGCATGTATTGATAATTGTTACGTTTATTTCGTCTATATGAGTGATAAGTAGTTTGATATTTGGAAGAAAAAGAGTTAAGTGATTTAGCAACTTTACATTGTTTACAAAAGATGAGTTAATATCTTAGTATAAGAGGATGTGATTTTATTAATGATTGTGGTGTTTACAAATATATGAATTTCTTATGAATGTCAGTTCGATAATTATGACTTGATTGTTTGAATATATATATATATATATATATATATATATATTATATACACGAGGGTGACTGTTAATTATGTGTAGTTATTTTAAATAATGCTTAAGTGATGGAATTATCATTAGATAATATTGTCAATTTGAACTATTATGTTTTTTGAATATGCATTTATATAAATTAGAACTATATATATCATATTTAATATACTTTTTACATTAGAGTTAATAAATTGAACGTGTAATATATATATATATATATATAATTCAACTATTATATATATATATATATTATTTTACTAGATTTTCCTTAATATAACATATAAAACAAAATAAGTCATGTATAGTATATATAATCATATAATGAAAAGGGTGGGGGTTCCTCTTAGATAACGACTGTTACATAGTCCACAATCCTTGGTTTATAACTGTAGAGGGAGATGAGATAGAAGACACGTGTGCCATGGAAATAGGAAAACCATCGATAGGGAGAGATGCATAGTCGACCCATGCTCTACAAACTGCAGTAACATGTTAGACGTGTAGGGTAAAGGATGGATAAATAATAAGAATAATTAAAGAGTTGAGATAAAGTCAAGTTGAAACTCAACGTATTTCATTGAAGACTCCTCATCAATCACCATCATCGAGCCTAGGAGTGGGGAGAAGTCATAGGGAATTTTGGGATAAATAGAGGTGGGAGGAAGGAAGAAGGGGGAGGGGAATCGATTCGCATTGAAGGAAGGACAGTGGACTCAAGAGGAAAGAATAGAATAGAGGGAAGAGTAGAATAGAGGAAAGAATAGAATAGAAGGAAGAATAGAATAGAGGAGAAAAATAGAATAGGATAGAGAGATAGAGAGGATACTTTTGAAGTATCAAAGAGAGTGAGATTTGAGATAGAGTTGGGAGTATATTGGAGATAGGTTCACAAGCAAGGCGTGTTACTATTTGGCGGAAGGGTGTCGAGGTCTTGCAAACCGGTCAAGATTACAAGAGGTTAGAAATTACTTTAGTTTTTGCTTATTATTTACGGAAGTTTTTGTTATAAGTTATGATTATGATCTTGCTTATATTATAGTTATGGAAAGGTATCATTAGTCATTTGGGATAGTTAAATGAAAAATCAGAGGGTTTTAGATGTAATTAAGTTATTAGCTATAGTAGTGGAATTTTGTTTAAATGATTAGAATATTGTTGTTTAAGAACATATTGCACACTATTTATTATATGAAAGAAATTTATGCTTGCGTTCAGAACCTAGGTATTAAGACTTATTAGTCGCTTCTCTAGGAGAGTTTGGGGAGTAATGGATTACTATTGAAACATTAGGTTTATGACTTATTAAATAGTGTATTAATATAGTTGTAATTCTTATTTTCTGGAAGTCTTTATTTGCAAGTTGTTTATGCATTTGACTATTTTAAGGAAAGATTGCCTGTGTTAGGATCATGTGTAAATCATGTTTTCTGTCAAGTTTAAATTCCAATTCTTGTTGCATTATTATTGTGTCCTATGTTATTATGTTTCCTTGGTCAGGTGTCGATGTATAACTTTATGGATGTGAACCATTGTGTGTTTTGTCCAAATGGTCAACCTTTGGTTAGTAAATCGTGTATTCTTCACCTGTGGTTTGTCAGGATTAGGTATGGTTGTCTGTTTCGCCATAGAGTTCTTGTAGAGAGAGACTTTTCCTATAGTGTCCTATGAGAGAGAGTGGCTTTCGAGCATGGCCCGTGCCCAAAATGGATGATAGGATAACCCATCGGAAGTCAGTTAAAAAGTGATAACCTAATAATTAATTAGGGGGTGGTTAGAATAAACATTAATTAAGATAATGTGCCTCATGCATAGGTGTAGTGCTTGTACAGGGCTCATAATGCTACGAGAAGGCCTGGAATGGCAAACTTACCACCTTCTCTTCATGAAAGGATTGGTAGGGTCTGCATGTGACTTAATTAGAGCCGGAAGCTGGGAGAGGTTACTAGGACAGAGAGTCGGGACCTAGGAGGTTGTACCATGGTATCCATCTTAAGCTATGCGATGACACTCTCTCCTTAGAGTCACTAGTGTTTGTGAGTTGAGTCACATGAATGTTTGCGGAGTCATGTATTTCTTTCGTACTTGTCTTATTTTTCTTGCTTGAGGATTTTCTACTATCTCCTAGCATGGTGGGGTGGTTCCATTTTGGGATCACATGGTCGGGTGGTAGTGCCACTTCCCATCGGATGATCTAGAATGTATCTTCAGGTGAGGAAGGGCTTCACTGATGTTCTTGGTTCGTGGTTCATGTACCATCGCTTGTTCATGATCATTGTCTAGTTGAAACCTTGAGGTCATGGTATCAAACTTTTATGTAACCTTGATATTGTAACATTGTAATTCGTGGTATCTTTTGTAACCCTGTATTCATGGATATTATAAAAGGGAATCATTGTAATGTTTGTTAATTCAGTTTCTTTAATCTTTTGTATATATGATCTATGAGAAATAAATGCATTGGAGTACTATGATTCTTTCATTATGGAAATTAGATTTATGTGTTGATTTCATCTTAAACATTTAATTTTCCTAAAATAGCAGAACAATAGGATTTTCCATGGTGCTAATATAATCTACAAAGTAATCTTCGTTAGTAACCCTTAGGGAATCATGTGTTAGACTTCCGCTGTGTTATTAGACATGCAAGTGATATAATTAATGCACTTGTTCTTTTAAAAAAATAAAAATAAAATTATTTCACCCTTTAGTTGCCTAGTTGTGTTGTTTTCCTTTAGGGTTTTTGGCGGGGCATTACAAATTATAAGATGTTCATGGACATTAATATGAATACATTTTAATTAAATTTGGTTTTTATATATATTGTAGTTAATAAATTCTTATTCTTAAATATACATCAATTGTAATTTTTTATTTATTTTTTATACAGTTGGTCGAGAGTGGGATGCACTACTTTTGTATGTCCTAAACAATCTTGATTGGATGACGGTATGGATTTAATGATGTCAACAATCTGGTTGTGCATTAACATGGGAAGGTGTGGCTTCATTGGTCAAAGAAGCTCATCGTAATGGAGATTCCAATGTTACACAAAGGGAAATTGATTTAGCATATGGTTTAAGAGATAAATATGTACATATAAATATATTAATCACCCATATTTAATTTTTTTTTCAATTGTATATATATATATATATATGTTTCTTTTTGCATACATTCGACCAAGAATAAATATGTTTATCAACTGGCGATGCAATGTTTGACATATTGCAGGTGAAACACCACAAGGCTATGTGGTGCAATGGTCATAAATTTTGCATCAAAAGTTGGATGAAATGAAGAAAACTTGTGATTCAGGGATAACTGCAGTCTTTCAGGTGACTAATGTTTCATCTAGAAGTGACATACATCCTCAAGTCTCATAAAATCGATACTATGGGATTTTGGATGATATACTTGAGTGTGAATTTAGGTCCTTCAAATTAGTTCTATTCATCATCCAATGGTACAAGCTACAATTGAATGAAAATGATCCTGATAGAACTGTTATTGAACATTATAATGGATTTACAATGGTTAATACAAGGTCGTTTGAGCGAGCTGGAAATGCAGCCCATGTTCTTCTAAGCCAATGTGAGCAAGTATTTTACTCAGAGGTTCCACATAAACTGGGTTGGTCATTTGTTGTTAGACATGATCCTAGAGGAAGACCGATAAAGTATAATGTGATGAAAGAAGAAGATACCAAAGAACTAGAAGATGATGTAGATGATGATCAAGATCAATAGTTATCATGTTCCTGATGAAGATGTCGAAGAAGACGAACAAGATCACAATGATGTAGGAGTTAATGTTCATGAAGATGATGATGATGATGATGATGATGATGATGATGATGATGATGATGATGATGATGATGATGATGATGATGATGATGATGACAATGATGATGATGATCTTGACAATGTCGATTCTGGATCGGATGTTATAGATAAAGAGTTGGATGAAGAAGAAGATCAATGACATGATTGAAATGTATGAGGCATGTGATTAGTATATATATTATATATTTGATTGATAATTAGCAATCAAACAACTTTTCTCACTTGCATTCAAAAGAAAGATGTTACCTTCAGTCTTAGTTCCAGATGCAATCTCTATAGCAGAAGCATTCAAGGTCTTGAATTTACCATCTTTGAATTGTAGATCATAACCCTTATCAACCATTTGTCCAACACTCAAAATATTATGCTTCAAACCTTCAACATACAAGACATCATCAGTGTTATGCTTACCATAAAAAGAAATAGAACCTCTCCCACAGATTACACAACCTTTGTCATCTCCAAATATAACTATTCTACCATCATACCTTTCCATGCTTACAAATTTTCTTTTGTCACTGGTCATATAATGTGAACAACCATTGTCAATCACCCATTCACCTTTTTCTTCAACCTTAGCAACCAAATATTTGTCCTCAACAAAGAAGCTAGTGGAATCAATAGGCACTTGACTATCTTGTTTAATGGCAATAAACACAACTTCATCTTCTTCAGATTCTTCATCTGCAACATAATAATAGTTGTTCTAGTTCCTAAACTTCCAGTTATACTTATAAGGCTTATCATACTTCTCATGCTTCTCATATCTATCATTCCTATAAAACTTATCAAACTTATCATGTCTATCATACTTAGCCATTCTCTCCAAACATTGAAAAGAAAAATATCCTATCTTATTACGAGAAAAAAATTTTAAGGGCAACTTTCCATCATACTTACCGACACATTTAGGCAATCTTCGGGCAATCAATGCTTTAAGCTCATCAAGCTCTCTCTTTTGCTCTATTATCTCTCTCCTTTGTCTTTCATATCTAGATATCCTGCACTCATCAGGATCATATTTCTGCTTACCAAACATAGATGTTGATGCTTTGAATGTTGTCTTAGACTTTCCATGTGATTAACCAAATTCTCTCATCTCAAATGCAACAAGTTTTCCAACTAATATATCCCTTATCACTATAATTACACTTTGGATCTCATCAATAGTGGCAACCTTATGTTTATAAGCAAGAGGCAAAGATCTTAATACCTTAGCAATAATCTCATCTCCTTCAATCTTTCCACCAAAATATTTGATACCAAGGATAAGCTCATTCACCTTAGCCATGTATGAATGTATGTTCTCATCATCTCCCATTTTCAATGCCTCATACTTCCCTTTTAAACTCTACACTTTAACCTGACTATCACCTTCATACAGGTTCTCAAGCTTCACCCAAATCTCATGCGCGGTCTAAAGTTTCATAACATTTGTCATTTTAGAATCAGTTAGGGCACTAATTAATGCTTCCTTCACTTTGATGTTATATTTAGCTTCCTTAATCTCATCAGGAGTGGATGCTCCATTATGAGGAACAACATAAGCATTCATAGTAATCTTCCAATATTCTTCTTCAAGACATTTCAAATGTACCTCCATCCGTTTCTTCCATCTAGTGTAGTTGCTTCCATCAAACCTTAAACTGCCCTTCTTGAAAAGAATACCTTGAGCTGCCATTCCAGATCTCCCCAAGTGATCAAGCTTCTACCAGAGGATCTAGCTCTGATACCAATTGTTAGTAACAATCAAGAAGGAAGACTGAGAGGGGGGGGGGTGAATCAGTCTTCACTGGATGCTTAATGAATTAAACTTCCAAAACATTAACTGATAAACCACAACAATAATAGATAAGAAAATTAACAACACAACAGATAACACCAATATTTTGAGTGGAAAACCCAGTTAAGGGAAAAACGATGGTCGAAACCTACCCACAATAAGATGATACTCTGTAGTAGTATGTGAAAATATTACAATGGGGAATGCACATGCATTCAGGCTCACTGCCTAGAGCTCACTGCTCAAAAGATATATGCCTGGAAGGCTACAACCCTCAGGGAAGTCTCACTGACTTACAATATGATTCAGACTACAATCCAAAAGGAATGAACTGTAATATTAACATCTACAAATGTCTGATGACAATTATGGTGAAGCACAGTTGCCTGCCCTGCAACACCAAACTCACCACAACACTCGTTGAATGATATATCCCTGTTCACACAATCACCTCTCTCTAATAATATAGACACAATACAAACACCAAAATTACATAAGTATATCACCTATATATACAAATTCATCAACCTTGATAACAAGATTGGCTAAACCCTCAACCCTCAACTCATAACTACAAAAATTACATTACATGATACAAGGATTGACCACCAGACCAATATTATGATTTACATTGCATAGCATGGACCTAATTAAAATTCCCAAATGGTTAAATCCATAGGAAATCCTGCCAAGATCAACTACAACATGCTACACCACTGAAAATACTGCATAACACACAAATTATCACCGGTTCATGAAATCACCAAAAACTTTCCCAACGATCAATGCGGATTGCCAAAATAAATAGGAAATGAATAGGAAACACCATCAAGAACATTAGAATCATCCAGAATAGTTGCACAATCATGTCTTTTCAAATCTTCATCTGTCAACATCTCAAAGCTCAAGAACACAACCAATCGACAACTATCACGAAGAAAGATAACTTGTAGTGCACCAAATCATGAACCATTTGAAATGAAGATACACAAGATCATCCCAAACAATAATCCAAAATCTCAACACAAGATCTGATCACACCGGAATATATCAGAGTGAATACCAAATACTGCACAACAGTGATCAGCAAAACCAAACTACAAAACTAGATAAAAAACTCTTCCCAAACTCACCAAAATAACTCATAGGAATATGTTGACATCAATGACAACAACATATCCTAATAGCAATAAAGAACAACCAAATCATATAATCTTCCCAATAATCCAACATATATATATATATATATATAGGTCTGTGCCCTGAACATGTGGGTTGTTGGTGGCTTGCCCGAGCTATTACCGCGACAAGGGCGAGCTGTCGCCTATTAATCAGGTGATGGACACACGATGCTCCTTTTGGGGGGATTTCCCTAGGTGACAAACACCTGACTTATAATTGGTACGGACAAGGGGAATCCAACTATTTAATTAAAAAAAGCATAGCAATGGTCCTTGCGGATGCTAATGCAATGTGATTTTTGCCCAGTGCTCTGAATGTCAAAGTGAAGAAATTCAACCAAGCATGGGTAAATGACAGGAGTAATTATGACTCTCTTAAGGTAGCCAAAAGCCTTGTCATCTAATTAGTGACGTGCATGAATGGATTAATGAGATTCCCACTGTCCCTATGTACTATCTAGTGAAACCACAACCAAGGGAACAGGCTTGGCGGAATCATCGGGGAAAGAAGACCATGTTGAGCTTGACTCTATTCCGACTTTGTGAAATGACTTGAGAGGTGTAGAATAAATAGGAGCCGTTTCAGCACAAGTGAAATACCATTACTTTTAATGTTATGTTACTTATTCCATGAGGTGGAGATGGGGCAATGCCCCTATATATATATACATACACATATATACATAAATACATATATATATATATATACATATATAAATATATATATATATAAATATATATAAATATACATATGCATATATACATATATAAATATATACATATATACATATATACATATATAAACATATATATATACATATATATACACATACATATATACATATATATATTTATATGTTTTTGAGAAACTTTGTTGTCAAAATATTATTTCTTTTGTCATGTTTTTTTGTTCATCACTCACTGTTATTATTTGGCCAAGCTGTGGGTTTACATCCACAACCGTGGAGTAAACTGAGGACTATGGGTGTAAAACCCATAGTCATGGGCACTCCATGACTGTGGGTGTAAAACCCATAGATGTGGGTACACCATGACTGTGGGGTTACACCTATAGCCGTGGTACCCACTACAATCTCCATGGATCGCTGGAAAAATATGCGCCGTTCTGTTTTGTTTTCGTGGTGCTTTTGATGTTAGGTTTTGATAATGATTATATATATATAATGGTTTCTTTTTCAATTGGATTATATGCATTAAGGATAATGTTTTGTCCTAATTAGAGAGATATTAATTTAATTAATGGAAAGGGAATTTTATTCATAGGAAATACTTTTTCTTGAATACTATCAGTTTCCCCTTTTATTAGCATAGTAAAGAAAGAATGTGGAAGAGTAACTATGACTAGTTGTAATGCTTAATGTATTTCATTGCAATAAGATTTTCATTTTGAATGGGTAAGAATAATGAAAATATGGTATTTGTTTTGTGAAGTATTGATGTATAGATTTTGGTATGTAATAGTGTTCATTTTATTGTTGGAATGTATCTTGTTGCTTGTCTTACGTGATCATAATCGAGTCTTGGTGTTTCGGTTCTTGTGGGCTATTCTTCTAGTTCAAAGGTTTTATGTTTTCATTCTAGAGGCCACAAAAGGGTAATTGTGGTTTTCTCTTGTGAGGTGATGTTGTTTTCTTGGAATTAGTTGCCAGTTTGAATGTTAGTTTGGGAGATAGATGATGATTCCTAGCCCTTCTTGTATCCTTCCAGAGCTTCATTTTATTTAATCTAGCAAGAGAGTAATACCTTGCTATGGTATCTCAATGTTTTTCTTCATTGTGTTTTCCTTTTGGATCTTGGTTTTTGATTCCTAGGTGCATTAATAGGAGAGTGGCTTTCATTGGGGGTCGGGACCCAAAGTGGTCACTAGGGTAACCCAATGGAAGTTTGTTAATAAGTGATAACATAATATAATAAAATTGGGCATGGGTAGTTAGTTCGTACTTAAAAATATAATTGTGGATGCCTCTCTTAATTTTGAATGCTCATTTAGGTTTGGGGTTAGATGAGAAGACCTGGAATGGCATCCACCAATCTTGTCTCCACAAGAGGTTGGTGTGGTCCACTAGAGCTGTATGGGGGTCAGGGGTCGAGACCTAGTGAAGACCTGCCAGGGTAACCCATGATAGCCTAGTGATGACGCTCTTCCCAGTTGCTTACCTAGTTGTTTTCTTGGTTATTCTTCTATGTTTTTCGGGCCTCTGGAATCTCGTGTATTAGTTATTGTTCGTGAGTATTTCTTCAGTCATCTCGTGGTTCCCTTATTTTGGTAATCTTCAGAATCCTTGTTCTTGTTTGGCATATATTAGTGTTGCATCCATGTAAGCCTTGATTATGTTATTGTTTCATGATTATTACCTTTCATGTCTCTGGGGTCTAACTGATACCTCCTAGCATGGGGGGTGGACCTTATGATACCACACAGATGGGTAGAGTACTTTTCGTACCCATTGGGTTTGGTATGATATCTTCCATTTCCGTGATGGTTCGAGATGAAGGCTCATGACCTATCACTCCAGTTAGTGAGTTTCAAAAATCCTTGTATTAGAAAATTGTATCCATTGAGATATCATGTAATGTAATTATGATCACTTGTATATTCATGGTTATGTAATCTTAGCCATGCTCCTTGAGCAGGATTATGTAATATTATTTGTAAAAGTATTTCCTTCCTTCATGTATATTTGAATATTGTTATATGTGTAGTTTCAATGTGAGGCCTTGAGGACACTCAAATGATGTTTATGTTGATGTATATTATATCCTTTTCTCGTGTGTTCATGATGATCATTGTAATGAATAAAACATTTCTTCTTTTAAAAAATAAAAAATTATTTGCATTTTATTGTGTATTATTGCATTGTCCTCTAGGCCTCATAGCGTAGGGTGTGACAAGCATTATGGTATTGAACATATGTTATAGGTGTTGAATAGAATAAGTAAAGAAAGTAAGCATTTTTTTTATTAATTTTTAAATGACATTATGCTAGAATGTGAATTATATAATGTGTATGCATGTGGGTTTGTCAGAACTATGAGTTGCATGTATTAAACAATTGCAACTACAAGGCATCAACTTCACCTGGCTCCACAAGTTTGACCGTGTCTCGACGGTGGTTAACCAAAGATGATGCATTGGCCAACTACCTTAAGCTTTGCATGTCTTACTCAGTTGAGTTTAATTTGCCTATGTTGAGACTCGTATTATACCCCAACTACTGTCATTCGATAATTTCTGGTAACCCTGACCCTATATGGATACCACACAAAGATGTCTTTGTGTTTATGTGCATTTCATATGAATTTTGTTGCTAATATAAGATTATGATTTAAATAGTAATTTTGGGATTTAATGGTTAATTATGGTTAATTAAGTTTTTATTTGTATAATGAAATAATGTTTGAGTGAGTGTTTTTGGGTTCTAGGTTTAATTAGGGATGAAAATGAAGTGTTCGTCTATTTAAATACATTTTAATATGAAATTGGGATTTTATAGTTAAATTTATTAATAAGGCGTGTTTTTGCTCCTTTTAATATGCAATCCATAATTAGTGTAAATTAGTTATTTGGGAATTAAGAAATGCATTTTACTTATTTATTTTAGTTGATTTCAAAAAGTGAACAGGAATGTCATTTTTGAAAGAGGAAAAAGGAGTGCATATCATACTTAGTCAATTTTGGAGGAGAAATGTAATGCCCCTCCCATCTATTTTTTGCATTTTGTACTTATTTATGTGGAATCGACCCCTTGTGCCCATGGATTGTATTTTTTGTAGTTGGATGTGGATCTCTTTGTGGTTCTTAAATCTACTTTGGTTTCTTCTTTATTGTAGTGTATGTGATTTTGAGTAATTACCTTACACTCAATTTTGATATACGTGTGATCATTATAGACCAGTGATGTGATGTATTGCTTCATGGTGATTGGATTATACTAATGCATTGGGATGTGTGCTTTTCCCTTGTGCTTGGTTGTGACAACCATTGAATGACTATTTTGGATACATGACTTTTTGGATGGTTGCTATGGCATGAGATAGATCTAATGTGTTTTTATAATTGAGATATACCTATTTCACATGTTGGTATTATCATATGTGAAATATTGATTTGATTAATTATTAGAATAAGATTAGTGATGTTAGTTGGATTGGTTGATTAAAGCAGTTAATCACATTTATGTTATTTTGATTTGATGGGATATAATGTTATTGATAGTGTTATGATGTTGACCTCATTTGGTGAACATTTATATGCTTAGTGTTGCAGAGGTATGATATTGATGATGATTATGCAGTTAATTAGATTAAATTTATATTATGATATTTAATTAGCGATTAGATGTGAAAGGGATGATATTGTAACATTTGATTATATGAGAATGCATACGATGTTATAATTCCTTTAGATGATTTGAATTAACGTGATTGTTATATATATACATACACACACATATAAACACACATATATGTATATATGTATGTATGTATGTATATATATATATATGTATATATATGTATATATGTATGTATGTATATATGTATATATGTACATATATATACATATATATATACACACACATACATACACATACACATACACATACACACACACACATATATATGCATATACACATACATATACATATACATATACATATACATATACATACATACATACATACTGTAGCTAGGAAATCATAAATCATCAAAGCATTACAATATTAGTAATCTAGCTCAATCACGAAAGCTCAAATGCAATGATCAATCCTAATTACATCCAATAGAGACATGAAAACAAGACATTCAAGATTAAAAGCCAAGCAAACCAAATGCAGATCTGAATGTCTCCTTCATGTGGCTCCATTGTCCTTCTTTCTTCTCCAAATAGCCTTTGTTTGTGGATCTCACCTTCAAGTGCATAAACCTAATGTGAAAGCAAGATTGACATTGGCACAAGAATACTCAAAGTGTGATTGATTCGACAAAGTGATTATTAAATCGATAATGTGATTATTAGATTGAGATTGAAGAAATTCATCCAATTTATAGACAAATTGGAGAAATGATCAAATTAGCATGATTCAATTCAAATGGAAATTGTAAATCAAAAATGTCAATTATGACAAATTATGCACTTTCTATGCAAAAATTGATTGATTGATAATTTATGACAAATTATGACAAATTTCTATGTCAAAAATTGATTGATTGTCAATTATGACAAATTATGACAAGTTGAAATGTCATTCCCATGAAATTAGGAGAAAAATAGGAGGAAATTGAATTAGAAATTAGAAAATTAGAAAATTAGAAAAAGAGGAAAATTAGGAATTAAGATAAATTAGGTGAATTAATTAATAATTTGTCATTTATTAATTAATTCACAAAAAGAGGAATAATTAGTCAATTAAATGAACATTTGATTGCGATGAGAAAACTTAGGATAAATAAATAACATATTAATCCTAAAGGGAGAAATGACAAACAAGGTTAAATGATTAAATCACGAAACCCTAGAAGATGAATTAGCAATGCAAGGACGACAATTAGGTCTTGATGAAAGATAATTGACTCGATCATGATTCTGATTAACAAAGAACCAATGTGATAAATGATTTGATTGATAAATGTGCCAATTGATGAGGAACAATGACTAATTAATCCAAATTGACATAATTGAGAAAGCCGACGATCGATGACAAATTGATCGCAAAATGACAAAATTGACAAGAGGACAAGGATCAATGACAAAATAGATTGCAATATGACAAGATTGATAAGAGGACAAAACCCTAATTAGGATTGACGATGTCCAAAATGATGACAAATGAGCTTGCACATTGATACGACAGGATAAGATTGACCAAAATCATGACTGAAGATTGTTGTCGACAAGACCAAATTCGAAAGCGAGACAAATGAAGAAATGCAGAAGAAAGACTCGATGCTCGCAAATGATAAAGACCAAGTGCGAATCATAGGAGAAATGTTAATACGATGCAAAAACCCTGAAATAAGGCAATGCGCAAATGTTAAAGTATGATTCCACAAGCGTTGACCATTTTTAGGTGTCTACATTTTGCCCCTCTTTGAGACAATGTGATTTTAAGTGTTGTTTCAAAGAACAATAATGAAAAATGCCCCAGACGCTGACAATGACATATGCATGCCCCCTCGAGGAATTGGCCAGAAACATGTAGAAAAGAGGCCAATTGATCGATAAGAATGATAGAAGATGATAGGATCAAACGGACTGCCAAGACTGACCGAAGAAATGTTAGTAAGCAGAAATTAGACAGAGGACAGGTAGAGATGAAGAAAAACTTGCTTTCACCAATGCACAGAAGTAGGTGAGAACCTTTATTTGATATGGCAAAATGGATGCGGTGCAACATGGCAATGAAGGCCAGAGCGATAATGCAATCCCGTTGCGTAAGACAAACACATCGCAGACAAACAACAATCACAACAAAAAGAAAGGGACCATGAACCATCCCGATTACTCTAAATCACTCAGTGACATCATCGAGCAACATAGGAACATGATCAAAGACAAAGATAA